>NW_026781571.1:0-145000 GCF_030144855.1 Hypanus sabinus | reverse complement strand
TTAAGCATCCTTCTACTCCAGATGTGTAAGGACGGTGTGTAGAGCTGTGTCAATTGCGCCGTCTGTGGATCGGTTGTGTCGGTAGGGAAATCATAAGGGGTCCAGCACCCTCCTTTCGTAAAATGGTTACATACATTAATGACACAAACCCGCGTCAGTCACCAAGTAATCTCAATGTCGCGCTGTATCCCCACAACCTCGAGTCATTCCCCATACCAATCCCATTGCCACACTCTCTGCCCCTTGTCAGGGTTCAGGTTAATTATTCTACCCGCTTTCGTCCCACAGCTCTGTGTCATTTCCCGATGTAATTAATTGTGCAAGTGGAATTATGAAGATATTAGGCTGGAACATCAAAGCATAAATCAGGAACGGATATGTCCTGGAAAATGCATATCGGAAATGTGAATATGTTTTAGGCTGCACATACACGTGGTTCTGGAGAGGTTTTCCCCATTCAGACACGGAAAGGATGGAAGTGTGAACGGACCATGGCTGACAAGAGATCCGAAACATCTGGTCAAGAGGAAGAAAGAAGCTTCAGGAAGCTGATCTCGGGATTAGAAAGCAAGGATCAGACATGACTGTAGACAAACTGAAGAATGGAATTAGGATCACTAGAAACGTCTACAGAAGATCTGCAGTGGCATTCAGGAAAAGCCCAAGCCATTCTAGATGTATGTGAAGAAAACGATGACTGGAATGAGTGTAGGACCGGTCGGGGATAGAAGATGAACCAAGCTCCTGAGGTCGCGGGAAGAAAAAAAGGTCCTGAATGAAGACTTTAGTTCAGAATTCACCAATGAGAGGGATACTTGTGAGGAGGTCGTCATGCAGGCCGTTGTGCGACAACATGCCGAGGTTAAGAGAGAGGATGTACTGGAAATTTTGAAAAAAAGACAGTAGATTAAATACGTCTTCTTGTGTGGTCGGGAGAAAGCCTGAGTGACTGCGTGAAGCGGTGAGTCCGACTTCAGTGATGGTCAAATTATCAGAGAACTTTCTTAGAAACAGGATTTAGAGAATTTGGAGAATGAGTACCTAATTTTGGCGAGTCAGTATGGCTTTGTGAGGGGCAGATCATGTCTCACGAGCCTAGTTCAATTCTGTGAGGATGTGACGGTTGGCTTGTGGATTCAGGACTGACGCCCCAGAAGTCAGAGGATAGCTGTGGATGGAGCGTTTTCTCCCCGGATGCTGGTGCCAGCGGTGTCATGCCGAGATCTGATCGGGGACCCCAGGATATTTGTGCTTTAAAATGATGTGAATAAGGAAGTGGAAGGGTGGATTATTGTACTTGCAGTGACTTGGAGGTTGGTGGAATTATGGATAGTATAGAAGGTAGTCAGAGTTTACAACAGTACAGTGACAGGACACAGAGCAGCGCTGAGAAGTTACAAATGGAGTGCAACCCGAAACGTTACGGAGTGATTCACGTTGGAAGGATGAATTTGAAGGCAGTGGTGATTCTCTTTCGAGTCAACCGAGGGCCGCACGTTAGTACGAGTTCCATAACGGAATCAGAGTGATGAGACTTTCTCCAATAAGCCGAGGCCCGCTCATCGGTACAGGAACCACAATCGGCACGGAGCGGTGCACTGCAGGAGCAGGACGAAATGTGATTGAAAGATGAGCTTGAACACTTCCGCGATATACCTGTCAGTAAATCAGCAGAAAGGAAATACAAAGTCCTGGCAAATAATAGAACAGCCTGGGAACCTGCCGATAGTTTAAAGATTTCACTTGCAACTTTTGCTCAAAGACCGAATCGATGGATAAATAGTGGTAGAATTGTGGCAGGTCTGAGAATATCTTTAAAGTTAAACAGACTGCATCGCAGGTCACAGGTATGGGGCGGTCAAGTCATTCACTGGCAGAGGTCAGGTTCCTGACAAACGGCCCATGTGTGCCCTGGAAAACATTGTTCTTCAAACTGTCCACAGCCCTCGCTAATTTCCCGAGGACACGTTCCCTTTTAGATCACAGGTCTCTGGTATATCTCTGTGGATCTGTTAAAGAGTTTGCAGGAATACGTGCAGTGTATTTTATTGTAACACATGTCAGCTATCACTGTGGTTTCCAACAGTCAAACCCCGGAATGACTGGAACGAACGAAAGAAAAGTATGAACGTATGTTCCCCTTTCATAAAGAAGTGTTCTCCATTGCCCCTGCCAGAACAAACTCCTTCCCTCAATTTGAGAAGCGAACGTGCTCCGTCAAATCTTACAAAATAAATCGACTTCAAAATGAATACCTACTTTAAAAGCAACACAGATATAAAAGATATCCTATTTAAAAAGCTCAAGCCAGGTATCATGGAAAATAACAATGAAAATTCCCATCATATTTTGTTTAAAGTAAATAGATTGCAATATCCCTAGAGGAGTCAAATTCTTGACACGGGTGTGTATAAATAGTTTAACTTAAGTGTTTGTGCAGTTGGTTGTCACTAATGTTCCTGACGTGATCGCCCCACTAATTACCTCATTGGAATTGCTCTCGCCTCAATAAAAGTCTGCTAAACCGATCACCAGTCTATCTGAGCAGGTGAAAGGTTCCATCCCTTTGAACGCTGCTTCTGACGGAATATGGGATATCCGGCGATTTACTACATCGCGGCCATTTTCTTTCCCACACTTGTAGCGGTTGGTGTCCCCGGTAAGATGCCGGAGCTGGTCACTTTATGTATGGTGCTTTCGTTACTCTGCTGCGTTATCCGCACTGTTACTGAACCCAGATGCTGCCATCGGCGGAAACGTGTTTCTGGACTGGAGGATTCAGGCATCTGATGGTTTTATTTCCATTTTTCCATATTTTGATCGCATTGTTTTCTTCTTTTGTCATTTAAGTCGGTGTCGATGTTGTCGTTGTTTCATAATTTCACCTCGCAAGGCTTTCTGAAGTGATTCTGGTCTCTGCTTTTCTAGGTCCGAGTCTCTATTAGTGCAGACACTTCGACCTTCTAACAACGTGGCATCTTATTTAAATAACGGTCCAGTCTATTTTCGACAAGTAGGTTTGACACCGCTACAAATGATCCCGTCTGTTCTTTCACCTTTAATAATGGAAATGGTGTTGTTTCCAGGAGCGATCGACTGTTCACCCGTACGTGAGTCGTGGAACCCGGATGCCTCGCTCTAAACTGTGGGAATGTCGCCAATCCACTGACACTCACATCCGTCATTGTCCTCCAGCCGGAGTGCAGCGACGGTGACCGCACACACTGAAGTTCCGGTTCCCACTTCCAAACAGACCATACCCTGCATAGCATCGGTAGAATGGTGGAATTTCTATTTTGTTTTCAAATTTCTTGTAGTCACCTGTTTGTAATGGCAACAGCGGATATGACGGTAGTTATCGTTATTGCTTCAGCGGAACAGATAAACAATGTCTACATTTATTCTGTTTATATTTCTATTCTTTCCCAATTTCTTTGCAGTTAACTTAACGGCGATTGTGATCCTATCTCGGGGAAAATGCGGACTCTCCAAATGCATCACCCGTTACTGGTTGGAATGGCAACAGCGGATCTGATGGTGGTTATCATTGTTGCCTTAGTGAAACAGACCAACAATATCTACCTTTATTCCAGATCACTGTTCATCACTCCTGTATGCGCTCTGACACTTCTATTTCGGTTTGTAACGAGGGACTGTTCTGTTTGGTTCACGGTCAGTTTTACCTTCGATCGCTTCATCACAATATGTTGCCGAAAGCTGCGGGAACGATACTGCACCGAGAGAACAGCAACGGTGGTTATGGTGACCGTGGTTATAGTGAGCTGCGGGAAAAGTGTCCCGTTTTACTTCGCCATTGAACCTTACGTCATCATTGACAACACGCCGAGGCGGTGCACCGGCACATACGAATACGCTACTTCACCCGTGTGGAGAGGATATGCATTACTGGATTGTATTTTAACACCATTGCTACCAATCGGCTTAATCCTGGTGTTTAACGGGTTAACTGTAAGACATATCGTTGTGGCAAATGGAGTCCGCAGAAGGCTTCGGCACAGCAGCGACAATCAGAAAGATGCCGTGGTGGTAAAACGCAGAAAATCGATGTTTTTGCTGTTTTCTATATCTGTTAATTTCATATTATTTTGGTTGCCCTATGTCGCCCATTCCCTGAAATGGCAAGTGCAGAACTATTTTTACGAGGACAGATATTTGAGTTCCCCGGTATACATCCTACAGCAATTTAGGTTCATGTTACAAATTCTCAGCGTGTGCACCAACACTTGTATCTATACACTGACACAGAGGAAATTCAGAGAAGAGCTGAGGAATGGAATGACGTATGTGTTTACATTAAATGGTCATCTGTGTAGATAACGCCCGCGTCTAATGACAATACCGCAGTGTTTTCAAATAAAGCTGTTTTACAATGAACAGGTTTGGCAAATACGTCATAAATTAAAACAATCCTATGCCTGATCAAGTCGCACACACAAAAATGTTGGTGGAACGCAGCAGGCCAGGCAGCATCCATAAGGAGAAGCACTGTCGACGTTTCGGGCCGAGACACTTCGGCAGGACTAACTGAAAGAAGAGATGAGTAAGAGATTTGATGTGGGAAGGGGAGAGGGAGATCCGAATTGATAAGAGAGGACAGGAAGGGGGAGATATGAAGCTAAGAGCTGGAAAGCTGATTGGCAAAAGGGATACAGAGATGGAGATGGGGGAGGATCATGGGAATGGAGGCCTAGAGAGAAAGAACGGGGGAGAGCAGCCTCCGCAGATTTTCACGTATATGCCTGATTATCTGGAAATTGCAGAATTGGCGGAAGATTGCTGTTCAGGTATTTCAGGTAGGTTCAGGTATGTAGCAATACAAACGCTCAATGCTGCTGGCGTGATTGTTACACTGGTTGAAGTATGTTCCGAACTATCACAGACACTAGACTGTCACAAGGGCAGGGATGGCTTCAGGACTTTCCTGGTTTAAGATCTTTCAGAATGGATAGGGTCGGGTAACAAAGTGTAAAGGGAGTGCGATGCGAAACCAGGGATAGATTCGCAGCTGCAGAAAGGGAGAACAACGTGGAGCTTTCCTTTGTTAATTGACGGTGATATGAACACAGAAACATGCAGGGTGCGATCTCCCCATTTGAAGTATTCTGTATAGCCGCCCACTGTGAGTCAGCGGGAGATTTACAGAGCGAGCAGAAAGAGAAGGGTCGGTCATTCGGTCGGCAGCTGAACGGGACACGACTGTGCAAGCGCGTGAATGTCGGCCCGTGAGGCAGCGGGAGATATATAAAGCGAGCAAATTAACGGAGTGGGCGACGGAGTAGTGGGAGACAGAGTAGGAATGTTTTGGCTCGAGAGACTTCGACGAGTGGAGGCTGAGGACGAACTTGCTCGCAGTGAGTTAAAGCCGCGTATGTTCCTTTAATTAATTTAATTACCTTAGGAGTAGGTAATGGAGGCAGCATTTCGTGCAGTTGAGTGTTCGGTTTGCAGTCTGTGGGAAGTCAGGGCGAGCACAATTGTCCCTGATGAACTACACCTGTAAAAGCTGCATCCAGCAGCAGCCCCTGACAAACTGAGTTAGGGAACTGGAGCTGGAGCTGGATGAACTTCGGATCATTCGGGAGGCAGAGGGAGAAATAAACAAGAGTTACAGGGACATAGTCACCCCTAAGAGTTAGGAGCCAGGTAGCTGGGTTGCGGTCAGGAGAGGGAAGGGGAATAGACAGAATGAGCAGAGCACACCCGTGGCCGTTCCCATCAATAATGAGTATACTATTTTGGATTCTGTTAGTTGGGATGACCTACCGGGAACACGTTGCAGTGGTTGCGTCTCTGGCACCAAGAATGGATCCTCAGTTCAGAAGGGAACGAGGGAAAAGAGGACAGCAGTAGTCATAGGGGATTCGATGGTTAGAGGGACAGACAAGAGTTTCTGTGGAAGAAATCGAGAATCACGGATGGTCTGTTGGCTCCCTGGTGCCAGGGTCCACTATATCTCGGATCGAGTTCTCATCATACTCAAGAGGGAGGGTGAGCAGCTGGATGTCGTGGTCCATGTCGAGATCAATGACGTGGGTAGGAAGAGTGAGGAGGTCCTGAAAAGTGAGTTAGGGAGTTCGGCGTCAAGTTAAAGGACAGGACCTCCAGGACTGCAATCTCAGGTTTTCTACCAGTGCCGCGTGCCGGCCAGTTTAGAAATAGTAAGATAGCACAGATCAGCACGTGGCTGAGACATGGTGGAACGAGCTTCCAGTTGAAGTGGTAGAGGCAGGTTTGGTATTTTCATTTAAAGTAAAATTAGATATGTATATTGACAGGATATGGATGGAGGGTTATGGGCTGAGTGCGGGCCACGGCGACTAGTTGAGTGCAAGCGTCGGCACGGACTAGAAGGGCCGAATGGTCTGTTTTCATGCTGTAATTGTTATATGATTATATGGTGCAGGAGAGGGGGCTTCACCTTTATAGATAATTGTGACGTTTTCCAGGGAAGGGGGGACCTGTTTCGGCGGTCCGGTTTATATCTGAACTGGAGGGGGACAAATATTCTTGCAGGTAAGTTTGCTAGAGAAGCTCCAGTGGATTAAAGCTAGATAAAAGTGGGGAGGAAAAGCAGAGTGTAAGAACAGATGTATGGGAGAAAGAAGAAAAAGTAGTAAAGTTGCTTGCACCGTTAGTGATAAACAGAGAGGAAGAGGTGGAGAATTACTTCGAGGAGCATTTTAAGAAAGGTGGATGAGGTTACAGCATGGATTGATACCTGGAAATATAATATTGTAGCTGTTAGTCAAACATGGTTGCAGGAGGGGTGTGATTGGCAATTAAATATGACTGGATTTGGTTGCTTCAGGTGTGATAGAATTGGAGGGACAAGAGGGAGAGGTGTCGCATTGCATGTCAGAGAAAATATTACAGAAGTACTCTGGCAGGATAGATTAAAGGGCTCTTCTAGGGAGGCTACTTGGGTGGAATTGAAGAATGGGAAGGGTCTAGTAACACTTAGAGGGGAGTATTGTAGACCACCTAATGGGGAGCGAGAATTGGAGGAACAAATTTGTAAGGAGATAGCAGATATCTGTACTAAGAACAGGTTTGTAATTGTGGGAGATTTTGATTTACCACACATAGTCAGGGAAACCCATAACTTTAAAAGGGCTGGTTGGTTTGGAGTTTGTAAAATGTGTGCAGGATAGATTTTTTTGCAGCAATACATAGAGGTACATACTAGAGAAGGGACAGTTTTGGATTTTCTGTTAGGGAATGGTATAGGTCAGGTGACGGGGTATGTGTTGCGGAGCACTTCGGGTCCAGTGATCACGAAGACATTAGTTTAAATATTATTATGGAAAAGGATGGACTGGACCCAAGGTTGAGGTTTTTGATTGGAGAAAGGCTTACATCGAGGAGATGCGAAAGGATTTAGAAGGAGTGCATTGGTACAATTTATTTTTTGGGAAGGATAAAGTAGAGAAATGGAGGTCATTTAAAGGTGAAATTTTGAGGGTACGGAATCTTTACGTTCCTGTTAGGGTGAAAGAAAAGGTTAAATGTTTGATAGAGCCACGGCTTTCAGAGGATATTGGAAAGTGTTCGGAAAAAGAGAGATCTACAACAAATATAGGCAGCATTGAGTAAATAACGTGCTCGAGGAATATAAAGAATATAAAAAGAATCTTAAGGAAGACATTAGGAAAGCTAAAAGCAGATACGAGGTTTCTTTGGCAAGTAAGGTGAAAATAAATCCAAAGAGTTCCAACAGTTATATTAATAGTAAAAGGATACTGAGGGGTAAAATTGGTTCCTTAGAGAATCAGAGTGAACAGCTAAATGTGGAGCCAAAAGCGATGGGGGTGATTTTCAAATTGTTTTTTTCTTCGGTATTCACTAAGGAGAAGAATATTGAATTGTGTAAGGCATATATGTCAAACTCAAGGCCCGCGGTGGAATTATCTTTGGCCCGCGAGATAATATCTAATTACTATTAAAGCTAGCCCCAGTAATCGAAGCGCCTATGGCGTATGATATGGCTAATGCTGAGTTTATTCAGGTACCAGGTTTTCAGGGCTTTTAGTGTTTATTTGGCAGTCTTGCTCGGCAGTCTTCTTCATAAGAAACGGAATTTGTGAAGTGAGACACTTTGTAGTTATAGCAGAGACTGAGACACATGAGAACAGGCTGAAAAAACGGAGACAATGAAAGCTGCGTTCGCCCGCGCCCGACTGATCCGGCCCGCGTGATGCTGCATTTTGCCCAATCCGGCCCGTGACCTAAAATGGGTTTGACACCCCTTTGTTAACATGAACGCGCCCGACTGATCCAGCCCGCATGAAGCTGCATTTTGCCCAATCCGGCCCGTGACCTAAAATGGGTTTGACACCCCTGGTGTAAGGTAAGGGAAACAAGTAGGTAAGTTATGGAAACTGTGATAATTAAAGAAGATTATGTATTGGCGCTATTAAGGAATATAAAAGTGTATAAGTCTCCGGGTCATGACAGGATATTCCCTAGGACCTTGAGGGAAGTTAGTTTCGAAGTAGCAGGGTCTCCGACAGAATTATTTCAAATGTAATTTTAAACGGGAATGGTGCCGGAGGATTGCCATATTGCTCCTGTTATGCCATTATTTAAAAAGGGTTCTAAGAGTAAACCTAGCAATTATAAGCCTGTAAATTTGACGTCAGTCGTCGTTAAATTAATGGAAAGTATTCTTAGAGATTGTATATATAAATATCTGAATAGACAGGGTCTGATTAGGAACAGTCAACATGGATTTGTGCGTGGAAGGTCATGTTTACCAAATTTTATTGAATTTTTTGAAGCGGTTGCTACGAAAGTTGACGATGGTAAAGCAGTGGATGTTGTCTATATGGACCAGTAAGGCCTTTGACAAGGTTCCACACGGAAGGTTAGATAGGAAGGTTCAATCGTTAGGTATTAATATTGAAGTAGTAAAATTGTTTCAACAGTGGCTGGATGGGAGATACCAGAGAGTAGTGGTGGATAACTATTTGTCAGGTTGGAGGCCGGTGACTATTGTTGTGCTCAGGGATTTGTACTGGGTCCAATGTTGTTTGTCACATACAGTAATGATCTGGATGATGGGGTGTTAAATTGGATTAGTAAGTATGCAGATTATACTAAGATAGGTGGCGCTGTGGATAATGAAGTAGGTTTTCAAAGCTTGCAGAGAGATTTAGGCCAGTTAGAAGAGTGAGCTGAAAGATAGCAGATGGAGTTTAATGCTGATCAGTGTGAGGTGCTACTTTTTGGTAGGAATATTCAAATTAGGGCATACATGCTAAATGGTGGGGCATTGAAGAATGCAGTAGAACAGAATTATCTAGGAATAATAGTGCATAGTTCCCTGAAGGTGGAATCTCATGTGGATGTGGTGGTGAAAAAAGCTTTGGTATGCTGGCCTTCATAAATCAGTGCATTTAGTATAGGAGTTGCAATGTAAGGTTAAAATTGGACAAGGCATTGGCAAAGGCAATTTTGTATTGTGAACAGTTCAGGTCCCCTAATTATAGGAAAGATGTCAACAAAATGGAGAGAGTACAGAGAAGATTTATTAGATTGTTGAACATGTTAGGTCTTTATTCTTTGTAGTGTAGAATGTTGAGGGGGGTCTTGATAGAGGCATTTAAAACTAAGAGGGGAATAGATAGAGTTGACGTAGAAAGGCTTTTTCCATTGAGAAGGGTAGATTCAATCAAGAGGGCATGGGTTGAGAGTTTAGAGGGAAAAGTTTAGGGGTAACAAGAGGGGAAATTTCCTTACTCCGAGAGTGGTAGCTGCGTGGAACGAGCTTCCAGTAGAAGTTGTAGAGGTCGGTTCGATATTGTCATCTAAAATAAAATTGGATAGGTGTGTGAACAGGAAAGGAACGGAGGGTTATGGACTGAGTGCAAGTCGTTGGGATTAGGTGAGAGTACGCGTTCGGCATGAACTAAAAGGGCAGAGATGGCCTGTTTCCGTGCTGTAATCGTTATATGGTTATATGTCGCCTTCTACTTCAGCTATAGGTTCATTTGTGTGAATAAATATTTTTTTCTTTCCTGAAAGCAGTGGAACACACTGTTTAATAATAGTGAAATAAACTGAGGCTTTATCACAGGATCACATGTGCGAAATGTCATACATCTTTGCCGTATGATCGTACGACCATGGGATATAGGAACAGAATAAAGCAAATTGGCAATTTGCGTCTGCTCTGACATTTCATTAAGGTCGATCAATTTTCCCTCTACGATCTTATCTCCTTATTCCCGGATGCCTTCAATAATCAAGAATCTATCACACTCTGCTTTAAATATAGCCAATGATTTGACCTCCAGAGGGGTTTGTGACAATTAATTCCATACACGCCCATCTGTGGCTGAAGAAATTCGATCTTATCTCTGTTCTAAGAGGACGCCCCACTATTGTGTCCTCTGGTTTTACCCATACCCACCACAGGAAACATTATCTTCACGTCCATCCCACCGAGGGCTTTCAACATTAGGTAGGTTTCAATGAGGTCACCACTCATTCTTCTGAATTCTATTGCGTACAAGCCCAGAAGTATCAAAGGTTCTCCATATGGAAAGCTTTGTTGTCCCGGAATCACTACCGTGAACCTCCTTTGAACCCTGTCCATTGTCAATACACCCTTCCTTATAGAAATGGCCCGAAATAGCAAACAATAATCTAAATGAGTCCCCACTAGTGCTATATAAAACCTCAATATTACATTATTTCTTTGATATGTTGGTCCTTTTGAAATGAATGCTAAGATCTTATTTGCCCTCCTCAACACCGGCTCGTCCTGAAAATTTAACTTTTAGCTAATTCTGCACATTCTCCCAGTCCCCTTGCACCTCAGATTTTCTTTAATTTTCTCTCCCTTAATAAAAGTCTACTCGTTTATTTTTTCTATCAAAGTGCATGACTATGCACCTCCAGCATTGTATTTCATCTGCCATTTCTTTACCATTCGCTAATCTGTGTGCCCTTCTGTAGCCTAGCTATGACCACAATGGAATATGACCCTCATCTGTTTTTGTACCACCCCTAAATCTGCCATAAAACCATCAACAACTTCATCGAAGTCATTGACATAGAACGCAAAAAAAAAAGCGGTCCCAACCCTCGAGGTTATCAGAAACCAAACATGGGTTAGGACCATTTTATCATGTTCTCAGAAGTACCTCGAATCTTCATCCTCAATAATAGTTTATAACATTATCCCAAACACTGGTCACCTTCATTCACATTGCTCCTAAGTAGAACATATTCTTCTTAAAAGAAATAGATATTTTTTTTAAACATGCCCACCATCGCCCCCTCGCCCCGGTTTCTGGAACGCGGAACAACAATAAGCATTTGTTATGGTGTTTTTGGTCAGGCCAGGATATTCAACATATTTTTGCACGATTTTTAATCTATTGAATATACATGTGTTTGTATTTATTTGTAAATGTATTTCCGCAATTATGTATTTATGCATGCCTAAATTTATGTATGTGTGTATTTATTTGAACCTTGTTTCGTTGCTTATTTATGTATATTTCTTCTATATCATGTATTGCATTGAAACACTGCTGCTGAGGTAACAAATTTCACCGCTCGTGCCTGTGATAATAAACCTGTTTCTGATTCCGTAGTGACGAACTATGTGACGTATAGAAAGCAAGGACATGATACATCTTGGCCATTGCCGTGCCCGTCGGTCACCACTGATTGGCTCTCCCCTGTTCAGAATAATTCATCGGTGTATTAGAGAATTCTCGCTCTAGGTCAGCTCGTCGCCAGTCTCCGTCAGTCTCTTCCGTTCTCCTCAGTTCAGGTAAGATGCTTATTGAAGGAAGGGACTGAACCATAAGGCAGTTACGTTTATAGTGAACAGGAACAGGGAAAGCAAGAGAGACGCGTGAGATCACGGCAGCTGTGTACCGTAACCATTGCCATTCATTCCATCGAGGTGCACTGGCACCAAATACACCATCACACTCATGTTCCATTAATTCCATTTTAATCACCATATTGCAGTCTGCTCCATTGGATCTAAACCAGACCAAGATATCAGCGGCCTATTAAACGACCTATCGTGAAAGGATATTACTCACAACAAGCATAAGGAAGCGAGAAGCATATGACAGGAGAGCAAATATAGTTGCATTTTTCAGCAGCACTGAGTCGGTTAGATCACCGGTACTAGTGGAATGATCGCGTTCCAGAGAGAAGGGACATACAATCCCAAACGGATGCTCAGCATCTCTGTAGCAGTGGCGAAGAACTCCCCACTTCAACAGAGGCTCGGTGAAGTGTCAGAATCTGATCACATGCGACGCGTGGGAACTGATTCATAGTTCTTTCCAGAAGTGGCATTTTGTGCGCTGCAGGTTCCATGTGAAAAGCAACAAAGGAATTGCCCAGCCCTGGACAATTTGGATTACATTCCGTTGACACTGGGTCGCTACGACAGCTGCACTCAGGTGGCGAAATCGACAAGTTGAACCCCATGTCAGCGTCCTGGAAGATGGAAACACTGCACTCTCGTCCTTGGCTGGTCCGTGCTTTGTCACACGGTGTCACTGGACAACTGGACGCTTGTAGCACTGGACCGGTATATATTTTAGTTTCTGATAATCAAACATCAGAAATCTTCAAGTAGCATGCTATTGAAGTTATGAATTTTATCTTTAATTTACGCTGCCTAATTACGGTAAATACTTAATGCTCATGGAAGGACTGTTTGGGGCCCTGAATGGTGGTGAGAGAGGAAACTTAACTCTCTACTCTCTTACTCTCTTCTTCTCTTACCACCATTCAGGGCCCCAAACAGTCCTTCCAGGTGAGACAACACTACACTTGTGAGTCTGTTGGGGTCATCTATTGCGGCCTCCTCCACATCGGCGAGACCCGACGCAGATTGGGGGACCGCTTCGTCGAGCACAAACAGCAACAACAACAGGATCTCCCGGTTGCCACCACTTCAACTCTGCTTCACAGTCCCATTCGGATATGTCCATATATGACCTCCTCTACTGCCATGATGAGGCGAAACTCATGTTGGAGGAGCAACAGCTCAGATACCATCTGGGTAGTCTCCAGCCCCTTGGTATGAACATCGAATTCTCCAACTTCTGGTAATTCCCTCCCTCTCCCTTTCCCCGTCCCACCTTCACTCTGTTTCCTCTTCTAGCTGCCTATCACCTCTCTCATGATTCTGCCTTCTTCTACTACCCATAGTGCTTTCCCCTTACATTCCTTCTTCACCTCTCCTGCCTATTCCCTCCCTGCTTCCCCCCCCCCACCCCTTGATCTTTCCTCTGATTAGTTTTTCACCTGACACCTTCCACCCTCCCCCCACCTTCTTTATAGGGGCCCTGCACCCTCTTTCTTCAGTCCTGACGAAGGGTCTCGGCCCGAATCGTTGAATTCTTATTTCAATGGATGCTGCCTGACCTGCTGAGTTCATTCAGCGTTTTTACGTGTTGTGATTAATTGAGTTTGAGATTAGTTTGTGCCTTCAGCAAATTTCCGACTCAGGCAATATTTGCATTTCGTCACACTGAAAGGGATCAAAGGAGGGTTATTTTGGTGTATGGCCTCATTCCTCAACTGAGTGAATTTAATCAACAGGACAACGGTGAAGGTGATGCGCAATTCCAGTGCGCCAGCTATTTCTGGTGCATGGTTTTAGGAACGGTCGGATCCGTGGCTTCAGCTTTTGGTTACTTATAGTTGGGAGAAGACGGGGAGCTGAGGGGAATTGTCATGTCTGGATCAGTCAAAAAACCCACATGTCTGGACATGTTCAACAATGAGTAGCGAGGCGAAGCGGGTTGAACACAAGCACCAAACGGAGAATATTTGCGGCTTTTGTGATGAGCAATTCGAAATATCGGGGAAGGGGTGTTACGGCCAGAAGCCGCGATATTCCAGCAGCGAAGTGTGTCCCCATCTTTAAAATGCGTGACAGTGAGTGGGTTTACACTGGATGTGGGATGATTTCTGCAAGGTCTTGACGAAACCCTGTGGGAAGATGTTTCATTTTGTGAATAAAAAAGGATCTACCGCGTGCAAACTCAAATTATATCCCTCAGAGCAAAAACAAAGATGCACCGTTTAGAAGTTAAATACACGCCATCTACAGGGTGAGGGGCGAGCACAAAACAAAATAGAACAGTCGCAGGTAGAGAGTGGTTCTCCCAGCTACGACAACCATGTAAACAACGCATGCTCCAGATGAGGTTCAAACGCACAGCGTTACCGTGTGCTGACATATAGCGGGCCCTGCAGAGTCAGCGTGCGGCTTGGAATATCAGAAATGACGGATGAGAATAAAGACTTTTCTGAATAATGACAGCCTCATCTTTCAGAGAGACAAACACTCATTCTGGAAGCAGGGTAAAAAGGAGAAATAAATATCTGGCCCGAAGAATGACTAAGCGTCTACGTGCAAATACAGGTAAAAGTTTCTTCGGAAAGCACCATGACGAAATCCATAGTTGAGCAAATTACAGTCTGACCGCCTGATCCATGGGAGATTTTATTTGGTGACAATAAAAACCTTCCCTTCACTCAAAGCGAACAGAGGCGGCACCAGAGGCGATCCCTACAGAACACCACTAATCAGCTCCGTTCAGTCCCACTCCTTGCATGTTGCCATTCACACAACCTTCCATTCATCATAGCATATGTCTGTATTAAAGACGTTTTATCCTGTTTAGAAGCCTCAAGCGCGGCACATTGTCAAAGGCCTTCTGAAAATCCAAGTAATCAACATCCACTGACTCTCCTGTGTGGAATCTGCCTTTTGATTTCCTCAGATAATTCCAACAGATTTATAAAGCTACACATCCCCTTTAGGAAACCACGGTAAAATCCGCCCTATATTATCATTACTCGCTATATACGAGAAATCTCATCAGTATTAATGGAGTCCTACATCTTTCCAACCACTGAGGTCAGGCTATCCAGCCTAAAATTTCCTGTCGTTTGCCCACCTCTCTTCTCAGAGTGGAGTGGATTGACATTTGCTACTTCTCACTCTTCCGGATTATTCCGAAATCCAATCATTATTCAAAGTTCACCGCTAATGCCGTTCTCAGCCACGTCTTTCAGAAAGCGTAGGCTGTTGTCAGATCCAATGCCCCAGTTTCTCCGGTGCAAATACTTTGCATCTGGCACCAGATGGCGACAAACTGATCAGATTTCAATGTAGCAGTGAACCAGACAGAGCCTCCTGGTCTCCTCCATCTGGTCCAGCTGATTAGTGCTTCTATCTTCACGTATTTCAGCCTCTCAAGCATCTTCTCCTCAGCAATAGAAATTACACTCACTTCCATCAATAACAGTCGCAACCTTCTTTCAGACTGGTGGTGTCACTCACCGTGCAGAAAGCTGTGAAATACTAGGTGCATCGTTACCTCAAAGGAAAGAGGGGTTATATTAATTATTGCATTAAAGGGCTTGTGGATGAATTCCAGAGATTGATTAGGCGGTGGAATATTAGTGGGTGGGTTGAGAGAGAGGCGAAAGTGATTATACTGGTACAGTATTAAGGGCTGTGTGGGAAGAATATTATGGAATTACATTAGGTGAAGTATACAAACGTAAGTGGATAAAGCGGAATTCGGAATTCTGTCGGTTCGGGTATTAATTCAGGTTTGGTCTGGGGAGGTGACATGGTGCAGGGTGAGGTATTAATGGGTGTACGGGAGAGAAGAGGGTTGGAATAGACGGCAAAATTATTTTTTTCTAATGGAGGTTCAGGTGTAACGATACTCATTGGTGGGTTAATGGGTGTATAGAGGGAAGGGATGCTAGGGGATGGGAGATATTAATCGGAGTCTGGAGGGAGTTTAGAATGGGTTTGTAACACTAGAGTAATAATCCTTCTGTATATGGAGAGGACGTTAGGGGACGGGAGATGTTAATCGGATTGTGGAAGGATGTTAGAATGAGTTTGTAATACGAGTGTAGTAATCGTTGCGTCGGGGGTGTTCGGTGACGGGAGATATTACTCGGAGTGTGGAGCTAAGTTAGAATGGGTTTGAAATAATGGTGTGGGAATCTCTGTGCAGAGGGAGAGAGGATTGGTATTTGAGTGGGGATATTAATGGTTGAATGGATGATAATAATACGCGGTTAACTGGTGTGTGATTGGAGGACTCACTTCTGATCCTCAGTAGGTCAGGCAACCTCTAAGGCATTGAATAAACTGTCTACGTTATCGACCATGGTCTTTCATCAGAGCTCCATGTCGTTCTGCTAAATTGTCATCAGTAAACCCTTGACGTGCTATCTTGCAAATCGCCCTTAAGTATTGCAAAAAAAAAGTCAGACATTATCACGACCTGGTTTCGGAACTGGTAAAATAAGGGAATTGCAAGGACCGCAGGTTGGAACAAGCCCTTCCTGATCGAAAAGTGCTTTATGACAGGTTTCATTCTTTACATTGTCGTCAGAAACAAATCATATTGCCGTATAGAGGGTAGAATAGCATCGGTCTTTGTGTGGTGGGCCGATTGTACAAGTCCCTCGTAATTTTTGTTTACCGCCCACAGAGAAGGAGGTGCCTGTGAAAGCAACACGTGTACGACATACGCAAGCAAAGCGGGGGAAAAACAAAAAAATACAGGTCAAACTTTCTTTTAACGAAGAAGAAGGAAATATTACACACCCATCCTGAGCGGAATGAAGTTGTCGAGTAGCGTTAGTATTAGTCAGAGTTATACACTGTGTGCGGTTTAACTCCTGTGAAGTCTGAAGCACGGGTCCGAGTAGTTCAGGAGTTTCAGGGGATTTGATGGCTGTGGTGACATGAGGGGTTAGGTTTTGGCAGCTTAAATCACTCATTCTGATATTCACTCAAAACCCCTTCTGCTACTTTGTCCTTTGCACCATAATAGATGTGTTCAGTTACAGAAAGAGTTTCTGCTCTGTTAATCACGGAAAGGAGCTTCTGGTGATCGCTCGGCTGAGATGTTTCAGTGTATCGGACGGTGCGATGGAAATACATCAGAGTTTGGCCTGTCAGGATAAGCTGTCGTTGGTTCACGTCTTAGTCCAGGTGTATTTCCAATTCTGTGTACGGCCGCGCAGAGTTGTTCTGTAAGTCTACCATGTGTCAGGGAAACGGAAAATGAAGTCAGTTATATTGTCTCCTGATTTTTGCCTGCACCTGGTTCCCTCTCCGAAATGACTATGCTGATGGATTGCCCCACACGGGCAGCCCAGCACGGTCCACTTTAACCACGTCCCCATGGTAACGGAATATCCATCATTATCGCTTTCCCCTCTATTTCTCTGAGGAATTCAAACGCGCTTTGTACTGCAGGCCAAGGGGTGTCCACACATCACTTTTCAGAACATCTCAACATTTCCAGGCAAGGAGTTATAAATTTCTCAAATTTGCCCCAAAGCCCGGACTTCAGACGGGGTCTATAGCCCAGTTACCGCGGTGGTGTCAATTAAATATTTTTGGAAATGCTGTAAGAGTTCTGAATTTGCTTTTTTTATATCTCTCCCATGTCCTGTTCCAATACGCAAATTATAGTCATGTCCCTTTTTTGAGAACCCTCGCCGATCAGAAGCGGTCCTAAAAATGGGGTCATCTTTCCTTGACTAGCTCTTTGTCTTGCCGTGTGCCCCTCTCCTGTCCCTCTGCTTCAGTTGCCTGAGCGTTAACAGGCGGGGTCGGGGTGTTTGATTCTGTCGTGCAGCATCTGCTAACATGAAAACTTTAAACAGTAGTCATTAACAATGAGGCCACACGCAGGTTGATGGAGCAATATCTTATCTCCCGCCGAGGTAGCCTCCTACCTGCCGGCATGAACACTCAGCTCACAGACCACCGTTGATAACCCTGCCCCCACTTGCCCCATCCCTATCTGTAATTTTAGTCTGGATCTCTTTCTCTCTCTCGCCCCCCCCCCCCCCACACCCACTATAATCTTTCCCCTAGACCTACCTTTCTTTTTTCCATAATTCTCCACTTTCCCCTAGCCCATTTCCCTTCAGCCTATCACTTCCCAGCTCTCTGCTTCATCCTTCCCCCACTTCTTATTCTCCCCTCCCCCCCACGACCATCCCATGCTGCTTCACTCCTGATGAAGGTTTTCGGCCCGAAACGTCGTCACTACCCCCTCCCATAGATGTTGTCTGGCCTGCTGAGTCCTGCCAGCATTTTGTGTTTTTATTTAACATGAAAACCTCGACCAGACCTGATTCCGGCCTGGGCTCAGGCTGTCTAGCTGAGGATAGAGACGCCTCCTCTTTGTTTTGTTTGGACATCGTTTGGTCAGTCAGTCCTTTTATTGTTGTTTCGGAGATTGGTGTCTCTTAAATTCCTCCAGCACTTATTCAACTCAAGTCAAGTTTACTGTCATTTAACTGCACACATGCACACCGACAAAAGAGACAACGTTTCACCGACCCAGGGTGTAAAGCACAGCAGCGCACACAACACACGCAACACACAATCACTTATCAAAGCAAGGACAACACCCTCCGATTAACCAGGCACAAACAAACAAATTAGAATGCATAAATCAAAACACCATTTTATATAATCATAATCCCACGTAGGGTCTCCGTCTCCGCTACCAGTTCCTTGTTGAAAATATTTGATTTTCATTAACTAAAAAGACTCCCATAAGCCACCGTCCTTGTGTCCAACCACACAAGCCACTAGTAAAAGAAATCACATATCTAGTATATCCACTTTCCAAGCAGACCTCATCAGCAGGGGAGACTGGCGGCACCAGCGGATCTCCCGGGGATTTCGCTACTCGTTCAATCTGCTAGAGCTACTTGCTCTTTTTTTTTCTTTACCTTTACAGAGAAAATCCTCCCCGCGTTTCGCTCATCAATTTTCCTGTCATTATTTACCATCTTCCTTCAATCTATTTACCTGGTTTTCATCTTTATCTTTACAGTGAACTTTCTCCCCCGCATTCCTGATCAACTTTGCTGTTACTACTTTCTATCCGCCTTCAATCTACTTTCCTGGTCCTGCAAAGGAAAGACGGTCAGTCGCAGGCACAAGCGCGAAAGAAATTTCGTTACATTCGTCTCTTCAAGTCTGATTTATATCTACTGGTTTTATTTCCTAATCGGAGAACACCTTGGGTGGGACTAGGATCCTGATCCGGATTCCTTATTTCACACAACACTTCACATAATACTGCCGTCTTTCCTACTTGGTTCCGCCGATCCCGTCCTTCCTATCCGCTCATGGGCCAGGATCAGGGAGGCACAGAGCGGATCAGAGTTGTTACACTGTTATTGCAAGCTTTGTGTTTACACAGCCCGTGGAGAATATACGCAACACACACACAAAATGCTGGTGGAACACAACAGGCCAGGCAACATCTACAGGAAGAAGTACAGTCGACGCTTCATGCCAAGACCCTCCGTCATGACTAACTGAAAGAAAAGATAGTTACTATTACCCTCGCCTTCGTCTCTCTCTCTCTCTCTCTCTCTCTCTCTCTCTCTCTCTCTCTCTCTCTCTCTCTCTCTCCCCCACTCCCCCCGTATCGCTCCCAGACATGCCTCTCCTGCAATCTTTCGCTCGCCTCCCATATCTATCACCGACTTCTATCCCCTTCCCCATCTTCTTTCCTGTCTCTTTTTTCCCTTATCATTATCTCCCCGTATCCCTAGCACAGTCTTTCTTTCCACACTATCTTCACTCTCAGTTCTTTTCTCAACTCAGTACCTGTTTCAGCCCCTTCCTGTCTCATCCTCCAGACTCCCCCTCTGTCTCAATCGGCCTGTCTCTCTCCCTGTGTCTCCCTCTCCCGCTTTGTTACTAAGTCCGCGAGAACTCACTACCCAGTCATATTCTACGTCTCTTGCTGCCCCTGTCTTTCCTTCTCCGAATCACTTTCACAACCTCTCTCCTGAGACACTCACTCCACCATCTTTCACCCCAGAATCTCTCTCCTACCCTCTCTCTCCTACCCCAGTCGCGCTGCAGTTCCTCAATCTCTATCAGACCCAATGTTTTGTCCAAGCCTTTCTCTTATCACGAGCACAGCATTTTCACTCATACCTCTTCCTGCCAGCGTTTCTCTCCATACAGTCGTCTCTCGACCCCAGTCTCTCTGTCCCCTCAGCCTTTCTCACCCCTCCACTTCTTGCCCACTATCTCTTTCTCCCTCAGTCTTCCGCTACATCTCTTTATCAACGATTTCTCTTTCACTCTGCCTCTCTCCCCAACCCCGTCTTACTTTCTCGCCCTCTCTTTCTCTTTTCTGCTCCCTCTCTACTCATTTTATTCTTCCTCGTTGTTCTCTCCCATGTTCATCTTACTTTCTGTTTGTCTCTCTACGCCACGTTTCTCTCTTCAGACCTCTCCACTTATATCTTTTCCTTGTGTTCCCCTGACAACGTGATACAACTCATCTTGGAATTTAACAAAGGGAAGATGAAGTCAGATACGGAGTGATTAACATGTCCGTGGCCTAAGGTTGAAGGAGCTAATTTTATAAAATCTCGGTAGAAGGAGATGAGTTATTAACTTCAAGCTTTCTGCATAATCACTCAAAGAGTTGACCTGCACGTGCATGTAACGAGAGCTGTATAACTCATCTCCTTCTATCTTTGGCCATGAACATATCAATCAGTCCCGCTGTCGACCGCTTCTGGAGGTCTAAAACACCGACTTCTACAAGGAAGGGACCGTATGCTCCACGACAGGTGGACTAAGTGTGTAAATGTAGGATGGGACTATGCAGAAAAATAAATGTGCTGGGTTTTCTAAAATTGACTCCTTCTACCTCAGGCCACGAACATATTACTCACCCCTCGTATATCAGTGAAGAAAAGTGAATTACTGAGGCTTGAGAGAGGACCTGGGCAAACTGTTTGGGAAAGAACACTGTCAGCGATGACGGTACAGCAACAATGGCTGGGTATTCCTGAAGCATTTCGAAATCCGAATAATATGTCCATCGAAAAAAGAAGTATTCTAAAGGCAATATGACACCACCGTCGCTATCATGAGAAGTCGAAGCCAACATGAAACCCAAAGAGAAAACATAGCTTATAGAAGAAAAAGTGTAATGTAGTGGTAAGCTTGTTGTTAGCAGCAGGCAAGAAATAATTAATATATGATGTCTTTGAAATAATGAAATGCGAAGGTAAACGATCCCACAATTTGAAGAGGATGACAAATGTTTCCTCAGATGCATAAAGCGTAAAAAGAAGCGATATTGGATATCAGACCGCTGGAAAACGATGCTGGAGAAGTAGGATTAGAAGGACAAGAAAATGACGGGCGATCGGAATAAGTACTTATTGTATCTGTGTGCACTGTGGAAGTTAGGAGCGGCAGGGGGCACAGATATTGGAAATGTGCCATTACTGTTGAGAAGGTTCTTAGAAAAGCTCAAAAGGTACAAAAGTCAACTGGACCAGGATTCTGAAAGAGATGACTGAAGGGGCACGTTTCAATAATCAATTGATTCTGACATAGTTCCAAATGAACAGAAGATTCCTATTGTCACTCCTCTCTTCAAGAACGGAGAGAGGAAGAAGAAAATAAATCATACTCTGATCCGTGGTTGGGGAAGTGTTGGAGTCGATTATTAAGCGGATGGTTTTCGAGACACTTGGAGGCACATGATAGAATGGTCTGTTGCGAGGACAGACGGTGGAACGAACGAACGAACGAACCCAAATGCTGAACACGGGCGCGGAGGCCGTATCGGGAGACGCTGCCGTGGTAGCGAGCGTAGTAAGCGTTCCAAGGAGCATTTACCCGGAGTCTTGGTCTTGGTAGGTAATTCAGGAACAAGGCTAGATTTGGAACTGTTGGACCTAAACACCATGGAGTGAGGTTACTCGTACACGAGTCGACCAACGAGTGACACCTTCTAGTAGTGGTCACAGTATTCTTATACTACTTTAGTTGATGGAATGCAGGTGTTCGTAATTATTGGAACTTGGGAATTGATTGGGAACTAAACCAGGTTATAAAGGACCAATTCCTGAGGAAGATAGCCAGATGCCAGAAGGGACCATGACAGACCTATCTCATTCCCTAACAGGAGGTCCAACACTGCCCTTTCTCTAGTTGGTACCTCTATGTATTGCGGCAATGAACTATCCTGCACACATATTACAAACTCCAAAACATCCATTCCGTTTACAGTATCGGCTTCCCAGTCTATGTGTGGAAAATTAAAATCTCCCATAATCACAACCTTGTTCTTACTACAAATAACTACTATCTCCATATAAATTTGCTCCACTTCTCGCTTCCCATTAGGTGGTCTATAATACACCCCTATAAGTCTTACTACACCGTTCCCATTCCTCAATTCCAAACAACAAGTCTCCTTAGGCGAGCCCTCTAATCTATCCTGCCAAAGCACCGCTGTAATATTTTCTCTGACAAGCAATGCAACAACTCCCCCTCTTGCCCCTCCGATTCCATCGCACCTGAAGTAACGAAATCCAGTAATAATTAGTTGCCTTTCACACCCCTCCTTCAACCATGTTTCACTAATAGCTACAACATCATATTTCCATGTCTCAATCCATGATCTAAGCTCATTCACCTTACTTACAATGCTCCTAGCATTGAAGTAAATGCATTTAAGAAATTCTCCATCTCTTACTTTCTGTTTATCCCTAACGGTGCAAACAAATTTGCTATCTTCTTTTTCATCCTTCTCCCCTTCATCTTCGGTCTGAGCGCTCCCCTTCTCTATCATCTGCCTATCCTCCATCACACACTGTCTGCAAGCTTTCTCTGTTTGTGAACTAACCTCCTCCCTCTTTGTCTCTTCAATTTGATTCCTATCCCCCAACCATTCCAGTTTAAAGTCTCCCCAGTAGCCTTAGCAAATCTCCCCGCCAGGATATTGGTCCTCCGAGGAACCAAGTGTAACCCGTCCTTTTTGCATAGTTCACAACAGGCCCAAAAGAGGTCAAATGATCCAGAAACTTGAATCGCTGCCCCTTGCTTCAATCCCTCAGCCACGCATTTATCCTCCACCTCATTCCATACCTACTCTACCTATCGCGAGCCACATGCAGTAATCCCGAGAATACTACCTTTGTGGTCCTTCTTCTCAACTCCTCTCCTAACTCCCGATATTCTCATTTCAGGACCTCTTCCCTTTTCCTACCTATGTCATTGGTACGTACATGTACCACGACCTCTGGCTCCTCACCCTTTTCAGGATATCTTGGACGCGATCAGAAACATCCTGGAACCTGGAACCTAGGATGCAAAGTACCATCCGGGTCTCCTGACTGCGTCCACATAATTGCCTATCTGACCCCCTAACTATCGAGTCTCCTATTACTACTGCTTTCGCCTTCCTTTCTCTTCACTTCTGAGCCACAGTGCCAGACTCTGTGCCGAAGACATGGCCATTGCCGCTTCTCCCAGATAGGCTGCTCCCCTGCAACAGTACTCAAACAGGAGTACTTATATTCAAGGTGTACAGCCACTGGGAAACTCACTAGTACCTGACTCTTCCCCTTCCCTGTCTTAACAATGAAACACTTGTCTGCCTCCCGTGGCCCCGGTGTGACCACCTGCCTGTAACACCTCCTCGCTCTCCCAGACCAGACGAAGGTCATCGAGCTGCATCTCCAGTTCCCTAACACGGTCCCTTAGTAGCTGCAGCTCGGCGCACCTGGCGCAGATGTGAACGTCCGGGAGGCTAGGTGACTCCAGGACCTCCCACATCCGACACCGAGAACAGCAAGCTGCCCTCACATTCATAATTCCCCCTTTTCTCAATTAACAGGAAAAATTGAAAACAAAACCTCCCTTGCCTCGCCCGTTTCCGCCTCAGCCCGTTGATCCAAAGCTCTGAAGCTTCACTCTGCTCCCGGCTCACTGTTCTGCCCGCAAACGACGCCTCCCGCTGTAAGAGGCTGTGTTTTAAATCTTCCGCGTTTCATTGCCCGAAGCCACAGGGCTGCGCGGTCCCGCCTCTCTTAACCCCGATGAGAAGAAAAAATCAAAACGGCTCCCACAGCACACCCGCTCCGATTCTCAGACTTCCTTCTCCAAATTCGCAGCCAAAGAGTCGACCTTCACATCTCGGACAAACATCTAAACCACGCGTGCTCCAGAGGAGGTTCAAACTGACAGCATCGGCATTTCCACACCGTGTACTGACATTCTGCTAGCGCCAGGGGGCCCTGCAGAGTCAGCACGCCGCTTTGAATATCAGGAATGTCGGATGAGAATAAAGACTTTTCTGAAGAATGATTGAGAGACAAACACTCAATCTGGAAGCAGGTTGGGAAGGAGAATTGAATAGCTGGACCGAAGAGTGACTAAGCATCTACGTGAAAGAAATGTGAAAGTTTCTTCAGAAAACACCATGACGGAATCCATAGTTGAATAAATCACAATTTGACCGCCCGCTGCATCGGAGATTTTATTTGTTGACCTTCCCTTCTCTGAAAACGAACAGAAGCGGCCCTAAAGCCCACGCCTGCCGAACACCACTAATCAGCTCCGTTTAGTCCCACTCCTTGCATTCTGGCATTCAGCCACTCTGCCATCCATCATATATTTTAGTATTAAGGGCGTTTTATCCTTTTTAGAAACCTCAAGCGCGGCACATTGTCAAAGACCTTCTGAAAATCCAAGTAAACAACATCCACTGACTCTCCTGTGTGGAATCTGCCTTTTGGTTTCCTGAAATAATGCCAACAGATTTATAAAGCTTTACATGCCACGGTAAACCACGGTAAAATCCGCCCTATATTATCATAGGACGAGAAATCTCATCATTAATAATGGAGTCCTACATCTTTCCAACCAGTGATGACAGGCTATCCAGCCTATAGTTTCTTGTCGTTTGTCCACCTCAGAGTAGAGTGGATTGACATTTGTTACTTCTTACACTTCTGGACTCTTCCAAATCACAATGATTATTCAAAGTTCACCGCTAATGCCGTCCTCAGCCACGTCTTTCAGATAGCGCAGGCTGTTGTCAGATCCACAGCCCCAGTTTCCTCGGCGCAAATACTTTGCATCTGGCAACAAATGGCGACAAACTGATCAGATCTCAATGTTGCAGTGAACCAGACAGAGCATCCTGGTCTCCTCCAGCTGGTCCAGCTGATTAGTGCCTCTATCTTCACGTATTTCAACCTCTCAAACATCTTCTCCTCAGCAATAGAAACTACACTCACTTCCATCAATAACAGTCGCAACCTTCTTTCATACTGCTGGTGTCATGCACGCTGCAGAATGATGTAAAATATTAGGTTCATCGTTACCGCAAAGGAAAGAGGGATTATATTAATTATTGTATTAATGGGCGTGTTGGTGAATTGCAGAGTTTGATTTGACGGTGGAATATTAGTGGGTGGGTTGAGAGAGAGGCGAAAAGGATTATATTGGTACAGCATTAAGGGGCGTATGGGAAGGACATTATGGAATTACACTAGGTGAAGTATACGAGGTTAAGTCGATAAAGCGGAATTTGGAATTCTGTCTGGTTGAGGAAGTGACATGGTGCAGGGTGAGATATTAACGGAGAGCAGAGTGTTGGAAGAGAAGGCGAAATTATTTTTTTCGAAGGGAGATCTAGGTGTAACGATACTCATTGGTGGGTTAATGGGTGTATAGAGGGAAAGGCTGTTAGGGGATGGGAGATATTGATTGAAGGAAGTTGAGAATGGGTTTGAAACACTAGTGTAGTAATCGTTCTGTATAAGGAGTGGACGTTAGGGGACGGGAGATGTTAATCGGATCGTGGAAGGATGTTGTAATGAGTTTGCAATATTAGTGTAGTAATCGTTGTGTCGGGGGTGCTCGGTGACGGGATATATCACTCGGAGTGTGGGGCTAGGTTAGAATGGTTTTGAAATAATGGCGTGGGAATATTTGTGCAGAGGGAGAGAGGATTGGTATTTGAGTGGGGATATTAATGGTTGAATGGATGATGATAATACGCGAAGTGAACTGGTGTGTGATTGGAGGACTCACTTCTGATCCTCAGTAGGTCAGGCAACCTCTATGACAATGAATAAACAGTCTACGTTTCCGACTATGGTCTTTCATCAGAGCTTGAACAGACAGTCGAAGTTGCCAGAATATGAAGGCTTGCAGGGGAGGAGAAGAGGTAAGATACCAAGGAGGAGAAATGAGGAATAAGGAGGGAAGTAGGGAAACATATCAGAAGTTAGATAAATCGACGTTGATGCCATTAGATTAGAGGATACCTAGACAGAATATGAGGTGTTACTTATCCAAAATGAAAGTGGCCTCATAATGGAACAAGATGAAACCATGGACAAACATATCCGAAACGGAGTGCGTAAGTGTATTGAAAGTGTGAATTCCCGCATTTTTGTGGATAGAGCTGAGGTGCTCGAGAAAGTGTTAATCAATGTGATTAACAGCTTCCCTGCGTTCAGTACAAGTTTAAAATTTAGATTTGTACATTGAGGTTTTATAATTTAGTGCCATACCTCATCACCATTGGGATTTGACTTGAATGACATCATGTTTATTTTGACGGCAGCTGTTGGGAGACACGTCAGACTTGTGTGGATCTGAATATTTACCGTGCTGGAGCGATTATAAATGAATGACCGTGGAGATTCATCTGCTCAGAGTTTCTTCAGCGAGATCGCGGGCAGCTGGAAGACGGGCTGAATCTCACACAGCATGATTGAAACATTTTACCGTGTGAGAAAGATATGGTACATGATCATCGCCGTTATCGGTGTTCCTGGTAAGAACATGGGCGAAGTAATATTTGCCGTTGTGACTGCGCGTTCTTAAGACTCGTTAGGTTGTTATGCGGTTATGAGTGCGGTGGAGACATTGTGACAGCACTCCGTGTTCGTTCAGAAGTTTTTTTGCAGTTTGATCCGTGAATAGATCGGCAGAAAACAGATGTAGACTGGAAGATCGTTGAGACGAATTCACTTTGTGGATTCATGGCGGGCAGTTTTGATTTATCAATGCAAAGCCTCTGCTAAAGTAAATTCCGATAGCCCGGAGCGCTGGTCACCTTTGGAGCCTATTGATGTAATTCCGTATCAACACTGTAGCATACTTTAAATGCAAATTGAAAGGTACTACGCTGTGCTTTTAGAAATCGCTGCAAGTTTGAACGGAATGCGAGAAGAGGATCGCCGCTGAGATGTCGGGAAGAAGCGCAGAAATCACTTGTCAGTCTCAAACATCCGGAGTTTCGAAAGATTAAAGAAAAAGTTCTGTGTAGGTCTAGTGTAGCAGGATTTGTTTTATGCCCTGTTATCCGTGAAGTGAAGAGGGAGTGAAGGGACAACATAGCGATGTCCGATGGAGCTCAGCCGGGGTGAGGTCCTGGCGATATTCCGCTCAGGAACAATGAGGTTTGAAGTATTTGGAACAAAGCTGTAGCAGTTTGGAGCAACTCATGCCGAGATGACAAGACATGAGAACGGGGGGGGGGGAATAAATCTGCTTTTCTAATGGACAGAGGCGGACAGGCGGTGCTTCGCTGTTTGACGAGAGTGTCAGTACATCGGTGACAGGATCGCGGCAGTGAGAAATGCACAGGAGTATCCAGACGTTACACATCAGCATAAAGGAGGACAATGTTTCTGAAGTGCCTATGTTATTCCTTCTTTTTTCTTTATGTACTGGATTTTCAAAGCACTAACTTACAAGATACCTCAGGCATTCAATGGATCAGGCAAAATTATTAAAAGGGCGAATAGGAACTTTCTGGTCGGACACTTTGACATGGTGTGAAGGACCCCGGGAAGGAGGAGCTGCAGATTTTAAAAGAAGCGAGGCAAGCGGGGCCACTGCGGGCGGGTGACGAACAGAAATCAAAGAGGGGTCGAGGACATGCGACGGGTGGCTGTAAATTTGCTTTGGACTGTGTAAGTGGACAGAGGCGGAGGGAGCGGGACTGCTGTATCGGGAGAGTGACAGACCATAGGTGACAGCAACGCGGCAAACATCATCGCTGGGAAATTTGCCCTGGTAGCCAGGCTCCACGTATCACTCGAAAACCTGATTGCTGGAGATTTACATTAATTTCTTCAAAGCCCTCTCGGCAATCAATTGACAATGCCTTCTTTCCAAACACTGCTCCTCTTCCAGTACCGAGCACCTTTACATTTACCTTACATTTGTAAACTTCCAGAAATGAGTTGTCTGCGAAGTTGTAATGTGCTCAATTTCCAGCTTATCTATGGCTTCCGACCCACGGAATGGTGAGACAGTAATTCACACTTTATTTTTTTGCTGTTCCCGCAGTGAATTTAGTGGCGATTGTGATCCTGTCCCGGGGAAAGTGCGGCCTCTCCATCTGCACCACTCGCTACCTGGTGGCCATGGCAACCGCGGATCTACTAACCATCATATCTCAGGTTATACTGTGGCGGATCAGTTATTATTACTTCCCAGGAACTTTCCTGGACATCACCCCCGTGTGCAGTGTGATCTTTGCCCTAGGACAGGCAGCCACTGACTGTTCAGTCTGGTTCACAGTTACTTTTACGTTTGATCGGTTTGTCGCTATTTGTTTCCAGAAGCGGAAAGAAAAGTATTGCACCGGGAAAACTGCGGCTGTGGTTCTGACAACAACCGGCATTTTGTTCTGCTTTAAAAATGCACCCTACTTCTTTATATACCAACCTGTGACAGTGATTGACAATATACCCTGGGACTGCACTGAAATACCGGGCTTCTATACAAATCCCGGCTGGGTGGGATTTGACTCGCTTTCTACCGTCCTAACGCCATTACTCCCGTTCGTGTTAATACTGCTGTTCAACGCTCTGACAGTCAGACACATTGTAGTGACAAGTCGCGTCCGTAAGGGGCTGAGGGGTCAGAACAAGGCGGAGAACCGCAGTGACCCGGAGATGGAGAGCAGGAGGAGATCTGTGATCTTACTTCTCACCATCTCCGGAAGCTTCATCATCCTGTGGTCGGTGAATGTTGCCGAATTCCTTTATTACACGATTTCCGGATTGGATCCAAATAAGTACAACGATTCAGAATATATATTTGGACGCTCGGGAGTTATGTTTTTGGTGTTAAGTTGCTGCACAAACACGTTTATTTATGGGGTAACTCAGTCCAAGTTCAGACAGCAGTTCATCAGCGCTGCAAAATTTCCGCTCTTGTCAATTATTCAACTGATCAATAAATAACATATATTGATTTGTTTTTAGAGGCGGTCGCACTGTTTTCCATGTTGACACTGCAGAACTGACTGTCACCGGACAACGTGGCAGCGGAGGGAATAAAACTGGAGGAACAGGAGGGGCAGGACTGGCAGCTCATTGCTCCAGGATTCGGATGTTTCAGACGTGTTAGAGGCAGAGAAAACACGGGTAGGGGGGCATTTCTAGTAAGGGAAAATGTCACAGCAGGGCTCAGGCAGGACAGATTAGAGGGCTTGTCTACTGAGGACATATGTGTGGAGCTGAGAAACAGGAAAGGTATGACTAAATTGATGGGGTTGTATGCGATAATTCAAGGAGCAAATCTGCAGAGAGATGGCGGACAACTGCAGGAACATAAAATTGGGATAGTGGGGGATTATAATTTTCCAATTATTTAGGGCAGGTGACGGAAGTCGTTTCAACTTGATCATGGATAAAGATAGATCTGGTCCTCGGGTTGAGGTTCTAACCAGGAAAGAGAACACTTTTGAAGAAATGAGAAAGTATCTGAAGAGCATGGATTGGGAGAGGTTGTTCTCTGGCAAGGATGTGATTGGTAAGTGGAAGGCCTTCAAAGGGGTGATTTTGAGAGTGTAGAGTTTGTATATTCCTTTTAGGATTAAGGGCAAAGTGAATAAAAATAAGGACCCTTGGTTGTCGAGGGATATTGGAACTCTGCTAAAGAAGAAGTGAGAGATGTATGTCATCTATATGCAACAGAAAGCAACTAAGGTGCTTGAGCAGCATAAAATTGCAAAAAGTACTGAAGAAAGAAATCAGGAAGGCTAAAAGAAGACATGAGGGTGATTTGGCAGTCAGGGTGAAGGATAATCCAAAGAGCTTCTACAGGTATATTAAGATAAAAAGGGATATAATTGGTCCTCTTGATGAACAGAGTGGTCGGCTATGTATGGAACAAAAAAAAAGGGAGATCTTAAATGTGTATTTTTGCATCTGTAGTTACTAAGGAAACTGGCATGGAGTCTATGGAAATAAGGCAAACAAGTTGTGAGGTCATGGAGGTAGTAAATTGGATGATAGGAAATAGAGGATCAGGTGTTTGGTATCTTAAGGGAAATCAGAGTAGATAAATCCCCAGGACCTGACAGGGTATTCCCTCGGACTGGTGTTGAAACTGCAGTGGCTCTGGCAGATATCGTCAAAATGTCGGTATCTGCGGGTGAGCTACTGGCGGATTAGAGGATAGCTCATGTTGTTCCGTTACTTAAAAAAGGCTCTAAAGGTAATCCGGAAATTTATAGGCCGGTAAATTTGACGCCATTACTAGGTAAATTATTGGGAAGCGTACTAAGAGATAGGATCTACAAATATTTGGTTAGACAGGGACTTATTAGGGAGAGGCAACACGGCTTTGTGCGTGGTAGGTCATGTATAACAAATCTATTAGAGTTTTTTCGAGGAGGTTACCAGGAAAGTGGATGAAGGGAAAGCAGTGGATGTTGTCCACATGGACTTCAGTAAGGCCTTTCACAAGGTCCGCATGAGAAGTTCGTTAGGAAGATTCAGTCGCTAGGTGTACATCGAGAGATAGTAAATCGGATGAGACATTGGCTCAACGGAAGAATCCAGAGAGTGGTAGTAGAGGATTACTACTCTGAGTGGAGGCCTGTGACTAGTGGTGTGCCACTGGGATCAGCGCTGGGTCCTTTGTTATTTGTCATTTACATCAACGATCTAGAAGATAATGTCGTAAATTGGATCAGCAAATTTGCTGATGATACAAAGGTTGGAGGGGTAGTGGCCAGTGAGGAAGGTGATCAAAGCTTGCAGGGGGATTTGGACCAGCTGGAAACTTGGGCTGAAAATGTCAGATGGAGTTTAACGCAGACATGTGTGACGTATTGCACTTTGGAAGAACAAACCAAGGTAGAACGTACAAGGTAAATGGTAGGACACTGAGGAGTTCAGTAGAATAGAGGGATCTGGGAATACAGATACAAACTTCCCAAAAAGTGTCGTCACAGGTAGATAGGGTCTTAAAGAGAGCTTTTGGTACATTGGCCTTTATAAATCAGAGTATTAAGTATCAGAGTTGGAATGTAATGGTGAAGTTGTATAAGGCATTGGTGAGGCCGAATTTGGAGTATTGAGTCCAGTTTTGGTCACCTAATTACAGGAAGGATATTAATACGGCTGAATGAGTACAGAGAAGGTTTACAAGGATGTTGCCAGGACTTAAGAAACTGAGTTACAGAGAAAGGTTGAAAAGGTTAGGACTTTATTCCCTGGAGCGTAGAAAAATCAGGGGAGAATTGATAGAGGTATATAAAATTATGATGGGTATAGATAGAGTGAATGCAGGTATTTTTCACTGAGGCTAGGAGAGAAAGAAAAAACAGAGGACATGGATTAAACGTGAAGGGAGCAAAGTTTAAAGGGAACATTAAGGGAGGCTTCTTCACACAGAGAGCGGTGGGAGTGTGGAATTGGCTGGCAAAATATGTGGTAAACGCGGGCTCTCTTTTAGCATTTAAGAAAAACTTTTACAGGTACATGGATGAGAGGGGTCTGGAGGAATATGGTCCATTTGCATGTCAGTAGGACTAGACACAAAATGGTTCGGGACAGCCAAGAAGGGCTAAAAGGCATGTTTCTGTGCTGTGTTTCTATGTTTCTATGGTCCAGAACCTGAGGGAGACACAGCTTCGGAACCGTCGTCACCCAGCCCTCGACAACCACCTCCTACCAATTATTAAACTCGCCTTTCCCTTTGTTTTCATTTATTGTTTTCCAAGTTCTCGTCACCCGGCATACCGCTTTCGATATTGAATCCCGCCCTCGAACGTAAATGTCCATCGGTTAACAGGCCCACAAAGCCGTTACTTCCCGGCGAAAACTCCGGAGAGGACAGGTCGTCGGATCCGATCCGGTGGGGACCGTCATTCGGTGGAGACAACGTGCAGAGTCTGCTGCGGATCGATGAGTACGGGTTTTGGAAGTTTTGTTCTCCAGCCAGTGCACATTCAGTAATGTTTCAGCTCTAAATAAACTTCTTTTATTTGCATAGCGTGTAAATTTGTTATCTCCTGTGACGAGCTTTAACAGGGCAGCAAAACACACAGCATTCAGACAAATGCTGAGGCCTGGGTGGGCAGGACATCCCGATCTCACGGACTGGCGGGACCGAGTGTGTAAACCCCAGACGTACCAGGCTGGAGAATTGCGGGTTTCTCTGCGCTGAGTTGGAGACGGCCGGCGAGAGCGAAGGAGCCCTTTACTGAGACATCCGGGAAGAAAGGGGGTTTCCGAATCATTCCTGAGATTCGCCACGACCCCAACTCCAAGGGCACCCCATATCGGTGATCGTACCTGTATTTGACGACACATCCCGAAATGCAGACATTGTCAAATCCATGTACACCCGCAAACGCGCTGACATCCCCACATGCACACATCGCTGCCCGAGTGAAAAATCATAATAATCTCAAATAGTTCACAAAATAGATGTCTCCTCCTTAAAGAAACAGTTTAAAGTTCAGTTTAAAGTACATTTATACATTTATTAATAAAGTATCTAGAAATCAATCATTCCTGAGACACGTCACGTGTCCAAATGCAGCGACCCTCTGCAAATTCGTGCGCAGACACATATTTGACGACACGCCCAAAAATCAGCGCACATCCCGAAGTGCTTGCGCATCCTAAATCCGAGTACACCCGCAAACCTGCTCAAACCCCCATCTGAATATTTCCTTATCTCAGAGAATGTGTCATTTCAAACATTTCACGGAATTTCTGCCTCCATATTAGAGACCTACACAGAACAAGTTTCAGTTTAAGCCCATCTATTATGAAAATACCTGTAAATGAAGTAAGTTCGAGACCCAGGTCCACTGGCAACCCCAAATCCGTGTGCATCCATATGCGCCAATAAATCCCTAAATCTGCGCACGGACTCCCACATCTGAGTGCACCCTAAATTCCTCTGGCCAATATTCCCCAACACACTCCATAATCTGCGCACATCCCTAAATCGATTTGAAACCCTAATCCGTCACATCGCCAAATATGTTGACACCCTACATTAACATTTGATTATCCCAGAGCAAGAAATCTTTCAAAAAGTTCAGAAAATAACTGTATCCACATTACTAATACAGCAAGAACAAAGTTCAACATTGAAAGTGCATTCATTGCTTAGGCGTCTATAAATGAAAAAGCCTCGAGATTATCATATCTCCAAATCAACCGACATACACATTTTTGCAACAGTTTTTCACCAACACACCCCTAAATCTGTGCACAGCCCCAAATCCGCACGCGACGTTAAATCAGTGTGCAGGCCCAAATCCATGTGCACCACCAAGTACGCCTGAACCCCACAAATTAGTGGGCAACTCCACACACCCCGACAGACGCAAATCTCCGCACATCCCCGAAACTCGTTTGTAGCTCCAGAAAGGCTGACACACAGGTAAATCAATGAACATCCCCAAATTAGTGTGCACCTCCATATTGACGGACATATCAATAAATCTCAGAGCAGGAATCATTTCAAACGGTTGAGAAAAAAATGACTGCCTCAACATTAAAATTCCGCACATAACATAACATTGCTTTTCAGCTCCAGATCCGGGTGCACCCCCGTTTTCCAGATCACACCCCTAAGACTGCGAGCATCCCAAAATCCGTGCACACGGCGAACGCTTCTTCGCTCCCACATTTGATGTATACACCTAAATCTGTGCAATCCAACATTCAGTATGTAGCTCCGTATTAGAGAAAACACCCGAAATCCGTCCGCATCCCCAAATCCGTGCACCCAGCGAATGCTTTCCGCGCTCCCATATTTGAAGCATACACCTAAATCTGTTCGATCAAACATTCAGTATGTCGCCTCGTATTGGAGACAACACCCGAAATCCGTCCGCATCCCCAAATCCGGTCAGCTTTGTGGTGATTGCTGCGGACTTTAACCACACCAGCTTAAAGACTGTGTTCCCCAAATTCCTGCAATATTTGGATTTCAAAACCAGGGCAGACAACACACTGGACTTGGTTTATACCAACACACCACAGGCATACAAAGCAGCCCCCCCGCCCCCATCTTGGCCACTCTGACCACATATCTGTCATGTTAACACCAGCATATAAACCACTGCTTAAACGTGTGAGAGCAGAGAAAAGGGGTCTGTCCAAAAGGAGCAGCCTCAGCTCTACAAGAGTGTCTTTTGCACACAGACTGGGACAAATTCAAAACAGCAAACTCCTATGATGACCATGCAGACATTGAGGAGCATGCGGAGGCAGTAATCAGCTACATAGCCAAATGCACGGAGGATGTCACTGAGAAGAAAATCTTCACCGCACGTGGATATAAAAAGCCATGGATGACAACAGAGGTGCGTATACTACTGAAGGCCCGTGATCGGGGGACAGGAGTGCACTTGGCTCAGCCAGGTCTGCGCTTTCACTAAGGATCAGTAAAGCGAAAAATACATGGACACTTCTGTGACACAGGTGTCACCAGACGGATGTGGCAGGGAATTAAAGCTCTGACAGTCCACAAGAGCAGGCAGAAAACCGATGAAAAACAGGCTTAACAATTTATTTGCACGCTTCGAAGCATTAAACACTACAGCAAGTGGGAGAGCCAGTCCCTTCTTACCATATGACCCGCCGGCTCCAATCATTGATTCAGAGCACACACAGAGGACCCTTACCATGGTCAACCCACGAAAAACTGGACATCCCGACAACATCCCTGGAAGTGTGCTCTAGGAATGTGCTGATGTATTAGCAGATGTACTGACATTCATTTTCAACATCTCCCTTAGTCAAGCCATTGTCCCCAGATGCTTCAAAACCTCCACAATCATCCCTATAGTAAAGAAATCAGTTGTAGCCTGTCTGAATGATTACCGTCCCGTCGCCCTGACCCCCATAGTGATGAAATGTTTCGAACGGTTTGTCAAGCCTCATATCACAGCCAGCCTCCCCTCATCGCTGGATCCTCTACAGTTTGCTTATCGTCCAAATCGCTCTACGGAGGACGCAATATCCACCACACTGCACACAGTTCTCTTTCACTTGGACATCAAACACACTTATACCAGAATCCGGTACATTGATTTCAGTTCAGCGTTCAATACCATCATCCCGCAGAGACTAGTGGAGAAACTGTCGCTGCTTGGCCTTAACACTGCCATGTGTCGTTGGATTCTGCATTTCTTGACAGAGGGAGCACAGCCAGAAGTTGGCAGGAACATCTGTGAATCCATCACACTGAGCACTGGATACCCACAAGGCTGTGTACTTAGCCCATTGCTGTTTACACTGCTCACACGTGACTGTGCAGCCAGATTCAAGGAGAACCTGATGATTAAATTTGCTGATGATACCACAGTGGTGGGGCTCATCAGCAAAATTGATGAAACAATGTACAGGGAGGAGGTTAAACACCTAGAGAGCTGGTGCAGTGACAACAACTTGATGCTTAATGTCACCAAAACCAAGGAGATGATCGTCGATTTCAGACGGTCTCAGCCTGAACACACACCCCTCAGCATCAGCGGCTCCACAGTGGAGAGAGTGGAAAACATTAAGTTCCTAAGGGTGCAGATCTCGGACAATCTCACCTGGTCCAGGAACACCACTGGGATTGTGAAACGAGCCCAGCAGAGACTGGACTTTCTGAGGATGCTTAAACAGGCATGACTCCCTACCAACATTTTAACTACATTCTACAGAGGCGTTGTTGAGAGTGTGCTGACCTCTTGCATCACAACCTGGTACTCCAGCTGCAGAGGGTGCACCCGCCTTGCAGAGGGTGGTTAGGGGAGCAGAGAAGGTTATTGGGGTCTCCCTACCTTCCGTCCAAGACCTCTTTCCGAGTCGATGCCTCCAGAAGACACGGTACATCATTAAAGACCCTTCACACCCTCTCAATGAACGGTTTTTTCTTCTGCCATCAGGCAAATGTTACAGGAGCATCAAAACAAAAACCACATGGTTACTAAACAGCTTCCTCCCACAGGCAGTCAGACTGCTAAATAGCTGCTCCACCTGACTCTGCTTCGGACACTTTTAACTTGCACTGGACACTAATAACTTGATTTTAACTGACATGTGGCTGTTCTGTTTTACTATTTATTCTTATGTTTATTATTAAGTGTTGCGTTTGTTATGTTATGATTGCACTGCTCCTGCGAAACGCTGTCTCATTCTGCCCTGCAGAGCTGATGTACGGTTAGAATGACAATAACGTTTTTGAATCTTGAATGTGGAAAAAATCCCATCATGAGCAGTAGGTTGCCTATCATCGAGGATGCCTTCAAAAGGACACACAACCACCCATGAGACACTCTCTTCTCATTAATACCATTGGAGAGGAGGTACAGACACACACACAACTTTTACGAACAGCATTTTCCTCTCCAGCATCAGTTTACTGGACGAACAGGAAATATTTTTGGTTTGGTACTACTTATTTATTTTTTTGTATTTTTATATTTTCAGTTTGTTCTGAAGGATGAACAGTTCTGATGGGCAGAAGGGAGCAGAGGTGCCCATGATCCCCCCCCCCCCCCCCCGGAAATAACAACATTACTTGTACTATGCTGACTATGAGAAAGAGAGGAAAACAAGCAGGAACTAGATCAGCTACAGATAAGAGAGAGGGGGAAATTGCTGCTAAACTTTCTTGTGACTCCTTTTTGAAATTATTTACTGTTCGCTGTAAGGACAATAATTTGCTCATAACATTCCTCAGTGGACAGCCGGAGTGGGCTGGTTAAATGGACGCAATCACTCAAAAGTGATGAACAACTGAGACCCCCTGAGTGAGGATAAAAGTGAGTTCTGGGGAGACACCCCTCAGACACACCCGGAGACACACCAGTGAGCGCTGCTTGAGTGTTGAAACCCACGAGAAGATGTGGGTCATCGGAGACCGAACAAAGGATCGGTCAGTGAGAACTCACAGTATTTATAGGAAGGCCGGTGGGGGCTTGTGTGTGTTTCCGCTCATGCCAGAGTGACGAGCCCACCTCAGAACAACGGTCTAGCTAAAGGACAGAGGGGTCATAACTGAATGACCACAGCCAAAACAACTCGACGGTTCAAGAACGAAAAGGAAGGATTGTCTGCCTGCAATAGCTGTCACTGTTTGCTCACTCCCGCTCTCCCCAACGATAAAACACAACCACCAATATCTACCTCAGCGTGCATGAACTGAACTGAACTTTATGCTTTTCTATGACACTACATTTACCCCTAGACGTCGATAGAGCTTTTTTTTATTATTGATTATTATTATTTCTACACTTTCAGGTTTATTGTTGTTATCTTGTAATATCTATGTATTTGCATTATTGATATTGATTTGCTTATTTTATTAATAAAAACATAAAAATTGTACCACCAGACTCCAACGGATTCTTCTATCTTTGCTGGTTAGACACCCAGTTACGGGGTTCGTAACAGTTCTAAGTAGACAAACAGAAGGCAGAAGTTTCTTTTCCCACAGTAAACATTCCTCTCAGTTGTGGTGAACGACGACATGTTTACGACCCAGGACAAAGTTTGGTGCAATTCACCCGAACAAGCTGAGGATGGTTTCCTGGATCGGGAGAGGGAGATAAGGTTACAGTGAGATGAGCTGTGATTACAATCGGTGGAGAATCAGAGTGGAGAGGCCGCTTTACTCTCAGTCTATCTGCTCAGCCGATGGACCAGAATCGCGCTGACACAAGGTGAGTTTGAGAGTTGGGTCTGATGGAGTTTGAAACAATATCCCCTTTGCTGGAGGAATGCCACTCGCAACTTACACCCCTTAGTAACTTCACAAATTCTATTGTTTGCAGTTTCAAAATTAATTTAGTAAGTTAATCACAATGTTGCAACCCGGGCTGCACTTGACTGACGTAATCGGAATGTAAATGAATTAAAAAAAAGTTTATTTTTAAACCTGTTAAATCCTGTCCCCATGGAGACGGTAAATGGTATTAAAACCCCAGGTATGTGCAGCTTCAAAAGTTCATTCCGGGAGGTCGCCTGTGGCCCACGGGGACAAGTCACTCATCAGAGAAAATGCCTGCATTGTTTGATAGGTACCGGCGAGTGGACAGAATACTGAACGTGTTCATTGTCGTCATTGGGGTTCCTGGTGAGTCAGCACAGATATTCGCATTTGGTACTTCTATCTGTTAACGGTGCGAGCCTATTTGGGGTAATTTTACCAGCTTCCCGCTTCATGCGCGTGGCAGTAATATTCGTCAGTGATATCAATCCTGACTATTCAATTTTCTGAATTTTCACATTTAATGTGAAACTCAACTAAACCCCTCTCTCTCCTCTAACTCATGGGATCGACCCGAACGTTGTGCCTGCATTTTATGGAATTTTGTACAGAGTAATATCAATGCTAGGGACAAGCCGCTCTCCAAAACTGTGAGACTAGGAATGGTATACATTGTGGTGTTGACTGTTTATGAGTTATTGACCCGAGTGAATACTTGGTCCTATAATGAAACACTGTCCATGTTGTTCCAGAGTTGGGAGCCGGGAATCCTCTGGGAAGGTGTGACTGGGAAGTTTTAATGGCACCTTGTCCATGTTGTCCCAGTGTTGGGAGCCGGGTATCCTCCGGGAAGGTGTGACTGGGATGTTTTAATGACACCCTGTCCATGTTGTCCCAGTGCTGGGGTCAGGCAGCTCTCCAGGAAGGAGGCACGAGAAGACTTTCAGTGGCACCGTCTCCAGAGTTGTCCCAGCCTTGGGGACGGACAGCACTCTGGGACGATGTGACTGGGAGCGATTTCCAGAGACGGAAATCAGTCATTGTGTTTCTGATCTGATTGAACCCTTGCTCCTGTGTTTCACTTCTCCCTGTCGATCCTGTCACAGTCACATTCTATTGTCTGTTTGTCAATAATTGGGACTGATCTCCTGACCCTGTGTCCACGGATCTACTGACACGGGTTGTCGAAATGAGTTGCCCTGTAGAAGTAAATCTTTAACGGAGCCACTCGCAATCTGGTTACCATGTTGTCCCGGTTCGCCCTCAGAGTCACGAAGTAAATTGGGGCCCCGACTTGCCCTGAAGAAAGGCCTCAGCCGGATACATTGAGTATCTGTTCAATTTGTCGATTGCTGGTGAGTTCCCCAAGAATTTAGTGTATTTTGTAACCCTCTGGATACCAGAAACCCGGAAGATGTAGGAGCAGTATTAAGCCATCGAGCCCATCGAGTCTGTTCCGCCGTTCAATCTTCGCTGATCCCATAGTTTTCTGCTCCTCAACCCCAGTTGCCTGCCTTCTCACGGTAATCTTGATGACATGCCCAATGAAGAACCTATTAATCGGTGTTTTAATTACACCCAACCACCTGTCCTCCGCACCTGCATGTGGCAACAAATTCCACAAATCCACCACAATCTGGCTAAAGAAATTACTCCACATCTGTATTTTGAAGGGGCTCCCCTCTATCCCAAGGATGTGCCCATTTGTTCCGGACTCTCCACAATTGGAAACATCTTTTCCACATCTTCCTTGTCTAGGTCTTTCAACATTCGAAAGTATTCAATGAGATTACACCCTTCTGATCCCCGCATACTGTTCCGGCCCCGACAGATTTTGAGTTTCTGGAGGATCTGGGCAGTAACGGTTAAATCAGTGACTGGAAACGGGATGAGCACCGACCGTTGTTGTTCATGCCGCTCGTGTTTAACCCCGACGATTAGAGACACATCACCTTATCTCCACATTGAAGAAGGCAGGTCAGAGACAGTGTGACCCATGTTTGGAGTTCGATGAGCAGCCGTTCACCGCATCTAGTCTCCTGACCTCTGGCTGAAACCGAACCTGTCTCCATTCCAGGAGAATGAGTTTAATAATGCCTGGTGTCTGTTCTCTTCCATCTCGCTGCAGTGAATTTAGTGGCGATTGTGATCCTGTCCCGGGGAAAGAGCGGCCTCTCTACCTGCACCACTCGCTACCTGGTGGCCATGGCAGCGGGGGATCTGCTGACCGTAGTCATAGAGGTCCTTTTGCGTCAAGTCTTAAATTACTACATTCAGTGGAATTTTCTGAGGATTACCCCTGCGTGCAAGGTTATCGAAGTACTAAGGTTCACCGCCACATACTGCTCTGTCTGGTTCACCGTCGCATTCACCGTTGATCGGTTTGTCGCCATCTGCTGTCAGAAGCTGAAAACAAAATATTGCACCGGGAAAACTGCTGTTGTGGTTCTCACAACAACCGGCGTGCTGTTCTTTCTGAGGAGTGTTCCCCGCTACTTCCTCTGGGAACCCGGACAGCTAATCAACAATGTACCGTGGTTCTGTAAACTTACGGCCAATTCTTTCATTGACCTCGGGTGGATAGTATACGATTGGCTCGGCATAGTTTTAAATCCGTTCATCCCTTTCGTGGTGATTCTGCTGCTCAACGCCCTGACGGTCAGGCGCCCAGTCGTGTCCGTAAGGGGCTGAAGGGTCAGAGCAAGGGGGAGAACAGCAGGGACCCGGAGATGGAGAGCCGGAGGAGGTCTGTGGTTTTACTCTTCACCCTCTCCGGCAGCTTAATCCTCCTGTGGATGACAAACTTTATAAATTCCTTGTATTCTGAGATCTCAGGAATAGGATACAATTTCGATGATTCCGAATGGATCTTTCACATGGTTGGAGCCTTGCTGAAGAATTTCAGCTGTTGCACGAACACATTTACTTACGCGGTGACTCAGTCGAAATTCAGGGAACAGGTGATCAGCGCGGTGAAATATCCGGTCACCTCGGTGATTCAGTTCATTACTCAGGCCGCGCACTGAGCGGAGTCTGGAGGCGGCAGCGGAGTCACCAGAAGGGGCCAGTGCACTGAGAGCGACACGTGTTTAAAGCGGAAGGAGTTTCGAAAAGATGAACGAGGGATTCAGCGGGAGACGCTCATGGAGTGAGTACTGTTTTGGATTCGCTCCATAACATTTACTTTTTTTTAACCTTTGATCACCCTTATTCAGCTTATTTTTACTTATACCGAAAATTTCTTTGTTATTATTTTTTTTTGAACAAGAGTTTGTTGTGAACTTTTGAAGATATGCAAACAGAAATGTCTCTCAGGTCTAAGGGACGAGAACCCGGACGCAATCAGAACGGTAACGGAAAGAAGCAGGCTCCGCCACAACAAACTCAATTAACTTATGAATTGTATATGGAGGTTTTGGACAAAAAATTTGATCAACTGCAACAATTTTTTAAAGAAGATATAAAGGCTTTTCAAGAGTACATGTTTAAGACGGATTCAGTAATTAACCAGCAACAAGCTCTTATCGCGTCTCTGCAAGAAGATGCTCGGATGCGAGATTTGATTATTGAAAAACTGCAACGGGATTTAATTTCGACCATTAAGCTGATGGAAGCCCTTATAGCCAAGAGTGACGATTTTGAGAATCGGTCCAGAAGAAAGAATCTACGTATACTTGGTCTTCCAGACGGCATAGAAAAAGATGACCCTTCGAAATATTTTGCTCAACTTTTAAAAGAAGCGTTTCCCTCGATTTTCCCCGAATAACCCTCCTTTATTGCATCGGGCACATAGAATTCGGCGTCGATCACCGAGTGCTACAGACAAACCTTCGGTTGTAATTGTCCGGTTCCATTATGTACACGACAAAGAACAACTTATTCGTACAGCTCGACGGGCAGGAATGGTTAAATTCCAAGATTACTGCTTCCGTCTGGTTGAAGACTTTAGCCCTGACCTTTTAAAAAACGGCTTCTTTTTAAACCGTTGATGGCTGAATGTTATGAGAAGAATCTGAAACCTGCGCTTCTATACCCTGCGAAGCTTCGAATCTCTCCGTCGAATGCTGCACGCCAGGTTTTTCTTTCAACTTCAGAAGCGAGAAATTATCTGGAGAAGAACTTCCCTACTGCTATAGGCACCACTCTCTAATAAATGAACAATTGTGATCGTGTAAGATGGTTCTCGATTTCTTAAACCAGAGTTAACCTCTGGTTATTGGTGTAGGTAAATCCTATACTTTATACTTAAGGTAAAGTGTGTTTTCGTTATGTCAATTGTTTTGCCTTATACACTTTAACCATTATACTACATTCTTGTCTATTAACTTTGTTCCTTCGAAGGTATATTTTCAACTCTTTGAAGGTGATTTTCTTTTGATTAAGATGGTGGTTTTTTGAAAAAGATTTTTGGTTTTGATTAAGATGGCGCTATTTTTTTCTTTCTTTCTTCTTCTTCCTACAATGCATCGCTTATCATAGCTTAAATATTTTTGTTTTGTCTGGGCTCGAGCCCGATTTATAAGTTTTTTTTGTGACTATTTTCTTATTTATTTACAACTAAGTATACTTAGAAATATGGGTTTTATTATAGCGATTTTAAATTTTAAGGTTGCAGTGATTTTTTATATATGTCCTTTATATATGGAGTGTTCTTCCGCTGACATAGGGGTAGAATTAGTCTCATTTTTTCCTTTTTTAAGTCATATTTTGGCTTTTTCTCTTTTTCTTGGGGGTGGGGGATGGTCTGTTTCCTAATTCTAATTTTTTTTTTTGCATCAGTTTGTGTTAGTTGTTTCATTTGGGCTGTTTTTGAACTTCAAATATGTCTGTGTTGTCGTCACTTCCGGGTCCTCTCTTTACTTTTATTCCTCTGCCGGGTGCATGAGTTTACAAGTTGTTTAACACTTTCTATACCAAAGGGTTGATTTTAGAATTATGGCTCAGACCATTAATTTTGTGTCTTGGAATACTAATGGTTTAAATCATCCAATTAAACGAAAGAAGATTTTCAAAGTATTCCAAAGACCTAATGCTCATATCATTTTTGTACAAGAAAGTCATGTGAGGAAGGAGGACAAATTTTGTTTTTTTAGATTCTGGCGGGGTTAGCAGTATCACGCAAATTCGAACGCTAATGTAAAAGGAGTTTCAATTTTTATTGACTCCTCTATTCCATTTGCTCAACATGATATTTCTTCGGATCCGAATAGTAGATTTTTGTTAATTATGGGTTTACTTTGTAATAAAAAGGTTGCTTTGGTTAATGTTTATGCTCCAAATGTGGATTGTCCTGACTTTTTTAAGTCCTTATTTACTTCTTTACCCAATCTAAATGAATATAAGTTAATAATGGGTGGTGACTTTAATTGTTGTTTAAATCCTTTGATGGATAAATCTATATTTATTCAGACTTTACCCAATAAGTCGGCCACTTGTATTAACTCTTTTATGACTGACAATGGAGTTTTTGATGTTTGGAGATTTCGGCATCCTAACGACAAAGAGTTTTATTTTTTCTCACATGTTTATCACTCTTATTCGAGAATTGATTATTTTATTTGTAGACTCTTGTTTTATTCCATTGGTAATCGGTTGTAACTATGATATTATAGCTATCTCTGATCATGCTCCATTATTACTTTCTATGAAATTTACGGATACAGTTTCTAATGCCAGACAATGACGATTTGACACTACCTTATTGAAAGACTCAGACTTTATAAAATTTATGAAGGACCAGATCGACTTCTTCTTTTCAACTAATTCTACAGATGATATCTCCTGCAGAAAACTTTGGGACACTTTTAAAGCGTATATACGTGGACAGATTATTTCTTATTCTGTCGGTTTGAGAAAACGTACTAAGACGGAAACTCTTTTATTGGTTGATAAAATTAAAGAGATTGATAAGAAATATTCGATTGTTCCTAGTAAGGAGCTTTACAAACAAAGGGTTGAACTTCAAATGGAACATAGTTTATTACTTACATCATCGATTGAAAATCAATTAATGAAAACTAGTTCTGATTTTTATATACATAGTGATAAATCTGGTAAACTGTTAGCTAGTCAATTGAAGAATGCTTTTGTTAAAAGTCAAATCACTAAGATTTGTCAGCAGAATGGGAATTTGACAGTTACTCATGATGACATAAATAAGGCATTTCAAGAATTCTATACCTCCCCGTATCAATCTGAATTTCCTCAGGATCGTAATACCATGTGTGATTTTCTTGGGAAATTAAATTTTCCAAGATTATCATCTGATGATCTTTCAATATTGGATACTCCTATTACGGATGTAGAAATTAAAGGGGCTATTTCCTCAATGAATTCTGGGAAAGCACCGGGTCCAGATAGTTATACAGTTGAATTTTTTAAATTTTTTTCCTTTGAATAGACAGGTCCCAATATATGGAAATGTACCTTTTAAATTAGTTAATGATTCTTTTATTTATTTAGTGATCAAAATCACAAAAAACCATAAAGATTTATTTAGATTTGATTGTTTACCCTTAATTGATCAGATTAAAGGTTTGTTTACTAAGTGGTCACCATTATCTTTATCTCTAATCGGTAGGATTAATGCTACTAAGATGGTTATTTTACCTAAGTTTTTATATATTTTTCAAGCGATACCAACACTTATTCCGAAATTCTTTTTTTACTAATGTTGATTTATGGCTGAATAAAAATCCCAGTTCAGGTAAAATATATTTACAGAAGACAAAGAAGGAAGGCGGGTTAGCATTACCTAATTTCAGATTTTATTATTGGACAGTTAATATTATATACTTGTTATGTTGGTTGAAAGATTGGGGTGGAACTTTCGGTCGTCGTTGGGTTAGTTTAGAAATTAAATCTGTATCAGCTTATGCTCTGGGTTCTATTTTAGGGACTTCTCTCCCTTTTGCTCTCTCTAAAATGCCGAAACAAATTGACAACCCGATAGTTAAACTTACTTTACATATATGGTTTCAATTTCGGAAATTTTTCGGGTTGGCTCAATTCCTTTTAAATAGTCCTGTGGTATTTAATTGCATTTTCCACCCTTCCATTATAGATCAAGCTTATTTGGCTTGGAAAACTAAGGGATTGCTAAGATTTTCTGATTTATTTTTGGACAATTGTTTTATATCTTTTGAGCAACTACCCAACAAATATAACTTGCCTAAATTTCATTTTTTTAGATATTTACAGATCAGACATTTTTTAAGTACTGTACTCCCAACGTTTCCAAATTTTGTGCCTTCAGATATTTTGGAGAATTTGTTTGAATTAGACCCTTTACAAAAAGGGTTTATTTCAAAACTTTATAATATAATTATGAAGATACGTTCAGAGCAGCTTTATAAGACCAAATTGGATTGGGAAAGAGAGCTTAACCTTATTATTCCTAGTGAGAATTGGGATAGAATTCTTCAATTAGTTAATACATCACCGATATGTGCCAAACATTCATTAATACAATTTAAGGTCGTACAGAGGGCCCATATGTCCAAGGATAAATTAGCTCATTTTTACTCTTATATTAATCCTATCTGTGATAGATGTCAATCTGAAATCGCGTCTTTAAATCATATGTTTCGGTCATGTTCATTTTTGAAAAAATATTGGAAAGATATTTTTGATATTATTTCTGCGGTTTTGAATATTGATTTACAACCTCATGCTATTAACGCAATTTTTGGTTTACCAATTTTAGACTCACTGCATTTATCTTCTTCTGCCCGTCGAATGATTGCATTTCTAACTCTGATGGCTAGAAGATCTATATTGTTGAATTGGAAGGAAATTAACCCTCCCAATATATTTAATTGGTTCTCTCAAACTATGTTATGTTTAAATTTAGAAAACATTAGAAGAGGTGTTTTCGATACTTCTGTTAAATTTGAAAAGTTATGGAGATCATTTATTCAAAATTTTCATATGATGTAATATGACCCTGGTCCAACTTCATTTGATTTCCCAGCTATTGTCTTATGTATGTTGAGAGGACCGGAATGTGACGGCATTGATGAATATTTATTCTTGTGAGATATTATAAACAGCCTTTTCTTTTCTTTCTTTTCCCAATGTTTCGTTTTTTTCCCTTTTCTTCTTTATTTGCTTCTTTTTTCTTCTTTATTGGTTATTAGATTAGTAGATTAGTTACTTTTGCATTATATATTTTTTCTTTCTTTTTTTTCTGTTTTTTTATATCATATAGTATGAAATATTTAGACTTAATATGTTTATTCATATACTGTATGGTTTATGTCTTGGTAAACTCATTTATACTGTAACTATTGTTTATGTCTTTTTTCATCTGTAATGGATTTTTAATGTTTGTAATTTATTTTTTATTAGTATATCATTTGTATAGTGTCCTTATTATTAATAATAAAAAAGATTTAGAAAGAAAAGGAAGACAGAGCGATGTTTTGCAATCGTCTTCCCTAAATATTATTTATGTATATTCATAATCTGTTATATTTATATAATATTTATATGCTTGTTTACTTATTTATTATAATATTATAATATCATAAAATTATAGTATTTATAGTCCTTTAGCGGATTTATTTAAATTAGTAACGCTATTTTCTTCATCTCTGGGACTAGTGAATCCCGTAAAATCGGCAGGTGGTTCTGAATGACAGTATTATAGACACTTGGTTATGGAAATATGTTTGACGTATGAGTACGATTGGCATCTCAAGCTTAACGGGTCCGAATGCGCTGCTAAAGAGGAAATTAAGTGAGGAAGAGAGATGTACCACCGACTACGGCGAACATGAAATCCCCACGATTTAAGCAAGCTCGATAACTTTAAAACATGCCCAAGCAAAAAAACATAGACAATCGAAAGCATTACAGGACCCTGTAACCGCTCAACACATAGTTACACCACCACAATCAAATGCATACATCATTCATCTAAATCTGTCTTTAAAATGCAAACCTGGAAATGAAGTTACACCTTACATGCATAAATTTTTCTCTATTTATAGAGTCAGTTCAACTTATTGCAGATTGGACAATCCATAATAACTGGTCAGTGCAGTAGTACAGGATAAACCAGCAAGGGCAACTTATTTAATAGATCTAGCCCTTCCAAACACACATAAAATACAGAAATCAATCAGTGACAAATCCCAAAGAAGAGACGTCGTGATCGCGGATCTCAGTCTAATTTCACAAACAGGCGAATTTTAGCAGTCTCCTAATAACCAACCTTACACGTGTTATTTGTTCCTTACACTGGTTAGAAAAGATCAAACTGACATCAAGATACCCTCACTGTATAGCATTGTCATGGCACCGATGGGGCAGTAGTGTGTTTGCCATCTATTTACTAAACACCTCATGGAAGTCGGAACACTCGGGGGTGGTGACGTATTTGACATCATCAGACGTCACAGAATCGATAGATTAATGGAAGGTATTCTTAGAGATGGTATATATAATTATCTGGTAAGACAGGTTCTGATTAGGAGCAAGTCAACATAGATTTGTGCGTGGAACGTAATATTTGACAAATCATTGAATTTTTGCCACATTTCTTCATAGGCTTTCGACATATTGTGTCAAGAATCCTTCCTGAATCACCTAACGTGGAAGCATTGCAAAGGGTACAGTGGAGATTTACCAGAATGCTGCCTGGTTTAGAGAGTATGGATTATGATCAGACATTAAGGGAGCTAGGGTTTACTCTTTGGAGAGAAGGAGGATGAGAGGAGACATGATAGAAGTGAACAATATATTAAGAGGAATAGGCAGAGTGAACAGCCAGCGCCTCTTCTCCAGGGCACCACTGTTCAGTACAAGAGGACATGGCTTTAAGGTAATGGGAGGGAAGTTCAAGTGGGATATTAGAGGCAGGTTTTTCACTCAGAGCGTGGTTTGCACGTGGAATGCACTGCCTGAGTCAGTGGTGGAGGCAGATACACTAGTGCAGTTTAAGAGAGTACTGGACAGGCATCAGGAGGAATTTAAGGTGGGGGGGTTATATGGGAGGCAGGGTTTGAGCTTCGGCACAAAATTATGGGCCGATGGACCTGTAATGTCTTGTACTATTCTATGCTGCATGTTTTAAAAACCTGCACTCCATCTAAACCCCTAGCTCTAAGGAGATGCCATTTGATATTAGGGAAATTAAGATCTCCCATCACAACAACTCTGTTCTTCTTAGACCTTTCCAGGATCGATTTCCCTATCTGCTCCTCGAAATTCCTGTTACTATTGGGCCGCCTATAAAAAACACCCAGTAAAGCTATTGACCCGGTTCAGTATCTACAGAATGGAGTAAATAGCGGCGTCACGGGGAATGACGAGCTTCATGAGGATTTTCCACATTTCCTTGCACACACAATCTGGACTGAGTCTGCCACTTTAACGTTTATACAGCCTGACGGTGTTGGCACGTTACGTTGTCAGATATTACCGATACCCGTCTCAGATTCGGTGTTTAATTAATGAACAAATGTGTAGCTTTCAAATAGAACACAACCCAAAGGTGTTGCTGTTTATATTGGATGGCTTTGATTAATTCAAAGACAAAATTAATTTTGCTTACTGCCGAAGAGACAGAGAACCCCAATACAGATGCACAGATCCTGAATTCCAGTGCAAGATATCTGACATAGTGTACAGTTTAATCCAGGGCATGCTGCTCCCAGGGTGTTCAGTGCTGGTGACCACCCGTCCCACAGTGTTCAGTGCTGGTGACCACCCGTCCCACTGGGTTACTGACGACGCTGAACTTAAGTGAAATAAACTGGGAGATTCAGGATTGAAACTGGTGTCTGCGTCTCTGAGGAACCCAGAGCGTAAAATACAGACACTGGTGTTAAGTGCCAGAGTGGGAGATCACGTTTACAGTCACTGGGTGTCTGACACTGAATATTTATGTGATCAGTAATTGTGTTACCGATAACCACAGGGGATTTGTACCATCTCCAGTCTCTCTGTGTCCTTCAATCTCACTCTCTCTCATCTCCAGGCTGAACGATGTCCGTCTCACAGATTCTGGTGCCGAGGATCTCGTCTCCGCTCTCAGTGCAAACCTATCACTGATGGTGCTGAATCTGGGATAAAACTGGCTAACAGACCGATCTTTCCCCGCTCTCCACCGCCTCATACTGACCTTCCCGATCGGATGAGTGTTTGTGTTAATAATGTGATAAAATCTCAGCCGATCCGTCGGTTTTCTGGCAATATTTGTCAATGGGTGTTATTGAAACATTAACCCACTGTACTGTTACTGACACTGTTGTGTAGTCTGCTTATTTTATCTGTATCCGTCCATCTGTTTCAATCTGCAGTACAATCTGTTCAGTCAGAAATGGAAGAAGGAACTGAGATCTCTGCAGGAACCCAGACCCGGACTGACATTGAGATTGTAAACATTTGAATATGTGAACTGTGGTTTGGGATTGGGACATTTTGGTCGCTTCCCCGCCGTCCCCTTTAAAACCATCCTCCCCTTTAACGGCCGCGCTCCAGCTTTCATTCCCAACGGTTCCATCGGACCCGGCTCCAGCCGAACGCTGTGACATTGAGGCAGCCCCGCAGTGAGACTCAATCCTCATTCTCGCATCACTCACGGGGTCAGACACAGAGTGCAGCTCATGCGACCTCGTCTCCTCAGACACTGAGTGAAACTCCCTGAAACCATTCCGGGGATCACAACCACAATGAAAGTCGGTCCGCATCATCCCATCAAACACGCCCGGGGTCTGACAGAGAGTGAAGCTCCCTCTGCACCATCCCATCCCACACTCCTTGTGTCCGAAACAGAGAGCAGCTCCATCCGCATCGTCCATCACACATTCCTTGGGGTCAGTCGCAGAGTGAAATTCCGTATACACCGACCAATCACTCACACCAGGGGTCACACACTAAGTAACGGTCTTTCCGCATCTTCGCTTCAAACAATCCCGGGTTCAGATCCAGGTTGAAGCTCTTTTCCCACCGTCCCATCACACACCCGTTGTCAAACACTAAGTGAAGCTCCCTCCACACCGTCCCATCACACACCCCAAGGGTCAGACACAGAGTAGAATTCCCACGCCACCTTCCCATCACAGTCTTCCGGGGACAGACACAGGGTGAAGCTCACTCCCCATAGTCCCATTACACACTCCAAGGGTCAGACACAGAGTGAAACTCCTACCCCACCGTCCCATCACACACTTCCGGGGTCAGACACAGGCTGAATCTACCTCCCCACTGTCCCATCACACACTTCCGGGGTCGGACACAGGGTGAAGCTCACTCCCCACTGTCCCATCACACACTTCCATGGTCAGACACAGAGTACATCTCACTCCACACTGTCCCATCACACACTCCGCATCTCAGAAACAGTGAAGCTACTTCTGCAGCGTCGCCATGGATGAAATGATAAACCAATGGATGAACATGATCTTCTATTGGCATCCCCTCAATGGGAGCAGAGTAGATGTCGACAGGAAGCGTCCAACGCCTGTTTCAATGTTGGAGACCTCCTTACAGAACCGGAGTGGTTGCTTGTGGTAAAAGGGTGTCAGGTGGTTAGCACAAAAATATCAAAAATACACAATAAAAGTTCAACAAATTCAAGACGATAAAAGCAGAAAATGCCGAGGAAAACACAGAAGCTATCCAACACATTACAGAATCCTGCAACAGTTTAATTCACTGATTTCTTACACAGACAGAAAGCAGTGGTAAGAGTTATTCGTCAAAACCGTGTTTTACAATACAAACTCATGATACTCAAGATACCATACATTAGTATAAATACAGTTTCAGAGACCGAGTCCTACAATTATTTTACGACTGACCGTTCATTGCAGATAGGGCAGTACCCGATACCCGTCCGGATATAATATTGCAGGGTAAACCAGTAAAATCAACCTATGAAGAGGCATTGCAATCCAAAACACGGAGAACACCACAGAAATCAGTAAGGGAAAGTCATCTGAGCTATGCTGGCGTGAAACAGGGAAATGAAGGATTCTGGTCCATGAGCATTGCAATACATGATATCCTTCCGGTTATAATATTACAGGATAAAGAAGCAAGAACAACGTATTTAATAGATGCAACAATTCCAGATAGCACACCACTTACAGAAAATAGAAAAGCGAAGATACCCGAAATATGTTGACTTGAAAGAGGAAACAGAAAGTCCATAGTACACAAACAGGGTAAATATTGTCCCAATATAAATATCTACAACTGGTATTATCCCTAAGTCACCACACAATGACATTAAACTATTAACCGGCAAAATCTATGTAAATCTCCCTAAAGCTACAATGTGAATCACCACCAGAATAGCCCGAACGTTGTTAGTAATTGAGAAATGATTGCGCTTTCCCATCTCCATACCTCAGGCTTTACCAGTTTTAGCTGAGAAAAGTGATAATAAACTTGCGACTGTACTGGAGTGAATGCAGAGGAGATTCGACATGCAGTTTCCTCGGGTGGAAATTTAATAGAAATCGTCAGGTGAGATGTCATTCTTTCCCTGGAGCAGATTGGGCATCTGTGTTTTCCATAGGAATTTGCACAATTATGATCAGAATGCATGATTTCTCCGGTGTTAAATATTTCTCCACAACAGGGTTTTCTAACGCGAAGGACAAGTGTAAGGCTTACTGTAGGTTCGTGCGGACTTTCTTTTTAGTTTTATTCGTGTGCAAAAGTAATGAATGGCTTACATTATCCGCCGATTTGGTCTTAAATGTCCTCAGATCTTGAACAGCCCTATCATTGTCTAAAGGGGTGTGGCGGTAACGGGAGCGGGGGTATGGTGAAGAGAATGCTCGAATGAGGTGAGTAATTGTTAGGAGGTGGAGGTCGCGGGCTGCGGATGCCGAAGAGTCTGTTCCCGTGCTGTGCCTATCTCGGGCTATAAAACAGTTTATTTCTCACCTCTGCCTCGTTCTCCGGTGACCGTCAGTTCCATAGTAACATGAAGAAAACACTGCGACCGCCTCTGAGAAGATCTTAGATATTCTGTTAATTAATTAGTTGAATAATTGACGTGAGCGGATATTTCGCTGCGCTGATGAACCTCTCTCTGAACTTGGACTGAGCTACCCCATAAATAAACGTGTTTGTGCAGCAACTTAATATCATCAGCATGTATCCAGACTGTTGAAGTATGTATTCCGAGTCGTTGTAATTATTTTGATCCAATCCGGCGATGGTGTAATAAAGGAATTCGGCAACATTCACCGACCACAGGATGATGAAGCTTCCGGAGATGGTGAGAAGTAAGATCACAGACCTCCTCCTGCTCTCCATCTCCGGGTCACTGCAGTTCTCCGCCTTGTTCTGTCCCCTCAGTCCCTTACGGACGCGACTGGTCGCTAAAATGTGTCTGACTGTCAGAGCGTTGAACAGGAGTATTACACTGAACGGGAGTAATGGCGTTAGGACGGTAGAAAGCCAGCTATATCCCACCCACCCGCGGTCAGTATAGTAGCCCGGCTTCGTGATACAGTCCCAGGGTATATTGTCAATCACTTTCAAAGGATGAAATGTAAAGAATATGGGCACATTTTTAACACAGATCAGAACGCCGGTTGTTGTCAGAACCACAGCCGCAGTTTTCCCGGTGCAATACTTCGCTTTCCGCTTCTGACAACAGATGGCGACAAACCGATCAAATGTAAACATGACGGTGAACCAGACAGAACAGTCAGTGGCTGCCTCTGTCAGGACAGAAATTGAACTGCACACGGGGGTGATGTCCAGGAAAGTCCCGGGGAAGTAATAATAACTGATCCGCCACAATATGACCTGAAAGATGATGGTTAGTAGATCCGCCGTTGCCATGGCCACCAGGTAGCGAGTGGTGCTGGCGGAGAGGCCGCACTTTCCCCGGGACAGGATCGCAATCGCCACTAAATTCACTGGGGGAACAGCAAACAGAATGAGTGAATTACTGTCTCACGGATCAGTGGATCTTAAGGCAGAGACAAGCTGCAAATTGAGAACAATCAAACTGTGCAGACAACTCATTTCTGGGGATTTAAAAGGAATAATGCGGGAATCTCAGATCGCTCTCACGAATGCAAGCGGGGTGAACGGAGAAGGTACTCGATACTGGAAAAGGAACAGGGTTTGGGAAGGAGGCGTTATCAACGGATCGCCGAGAGCGCTTGAGAGAAATGAATATAAATCTCCCCCCGTCAGGTTTTGCACTGATGTGTAAAACCTGGGTACACCGGCACTTTCTCAGCGATGCTGATTACCGCGTTCCTGTCACCTATGTCCTGGCACTCTCACTGTGCAGCGAAGTCCCGCTCCCTCCACCTCTGTCCATCTACAAAGTTCAAAGCAAATTCATTTCCACCGTTCCAATGCCGGCGTCTCCTTCTTGACTCCCCGATTATCACCCGCACACAGCACCCGCCCCTCCCCCACCTCCGCCTGGATCGCTTCTTTTAAATTCCGTAACTACCCTTGGCCGGGGTTCGTTCACCCGCTCTCAACGAATCCGATCAGAATGTTTCAATTTTCCTTTTTGAGGTTTATGCTTCACCCGCTGAACTTTAAAGTATTTCGCGCGCTAGTGCTTATATAATCAAAGACAGTGTAGGTACTTCAAAAGATCTGTCTCTTTTGGGGCCGCTCCGAATTACTTCAGCAATATTCTAAATAATTCAAAGCATATTGCACAAGAACGGAGTATCGCATGCGCCTTACCCCATCTGATCCCTAACGGACGCCGCTATGCTTGCTCTTAACTCCTGCTTCACTTCACGGATAACAGGGCGTGGAAATAGACCCTGGTACAAAACACGCACACAGGCCCTTACTTGACTTGTATTCGGAGTCTGACTTACAGATGAATCGACCACTCTCCGCTGAATCTCAAAGTCCATTCACTTCCCGCGCTCCCTTCAAATTTGCAGGTATTTCGTTAATCAGAGCACAATACCTTGAATTTTGAATTTAACGCACGTTGCTCTAATGAAATGTTATAAAGCCGTAAATGTGCCGAGCGCGCTGGATTATCGGGGTTTACTTGACTGCGGCTTTGCATTGATAAATCACAAATGCCTGCTATGAATCTACAAAATGAATCCATCTACCCGATCTTCCTCTCTACGGTGGCTTCAGCTGCCGGTTTACTTCCAGCAGAAGCCATGAATTAAAAAGGAAGGGAACTTCTGAACGAACGCAGAGATTGGTCACAATGTGAATACCGCACTCTCTGACACTCCGACATCACAGCCCTGTCAGTCACTGAATGAGTCCACGGACCGCGCACACAAAACTTAAAATGTTAATTTGCTTGTGTTCTTACCAGGAACACCGATCACGGCAATGACCAAGTACGATATCTTCCTCACACGGTCAATGGTTTCGCGCATGCTGTCTGAGATTCACCCTGTCTTCCAGCTGTCCGCGATCTCGCTGGAGAAACTCTGAGCTGATGGAATCTCCACGCTCATTCATTTATACTCGCTCCATCACACGAACTATTTAATATCACACAAGGCTGACGTGTTTTCCACCTGCTGGAGTTAAAGTAAACATGATGTCATTTAAGTAAACTCCCAATTGTGAAGAGATATGAATAGCTTGACGCGAAATTACAACATGTCAAAGATGAAGCAATGAAGACTGGAGAAGTCAGTGAATGTTGTTGTGAAACAATCTCAGACTCATCTCTCGGTTTCATGGTTGTTGTTGTTGATCTTGTACATTCCGAGCATCCATGGACTTTGTCACCATAGACCAATGTTATACTGTCAATGGGTTGTTCTGTTTCACTCCTGGAATTGTCTCGATTATTGATCTTGCAATCGAAATATAAAATAATGATAAGTATACCTTCCTGTAACATAGTGAAGAACATTAAACTAATACATATTCAGTCTCACGGAGATATTGAATGCATGTAAACGTTTAATCAAATTTACTGCAACACGCACAAAGCGCTGGAGCAACTCAACAGGTTAGGCAGCATCTTTGGAAATTATTAATCTGTCGACCTTTCTGGCCAAGACCTTTCTTCAAATTAATTAACACTTCGTCGCACCTCACCTCCATCAACATAAGCGAGATTTCCCAGTGGCAAACCATTTTCTTTCCGATCCCCGTTCACGGTCCGATATGTCGACCCGTGGCTTCCTCTCGTGCCACAATGAGGATACTCTCAGGCCGGATGTGCTACACCTCAAATTACGTCCAGTTAGCCTGCAATCTCATGGCAAGAACATCGATTTCCGTTGGGTTCCGGTATTTTCCCCTCCTTCCTTTCCCCACTTCGGTCTCTTAACTCTCCGCCTGATCTGCCTATCGCCTTCCCATGACGCCCCTCTTCCTTCCCTTTTCCTTGGAGCCATTCTCCTCTCCTCTCAGCTCCCTTCTTCTGCAGCCCTTTGCCTTGTTCACCTATCATCACCCAGACTGTTATTTCGCCAACCTGGACACACCCATTCCCTTCTAGCTTGTCCTTCCCTCTCCCCAAGCGGTTCTTATTCTGCCATCTTCCTCCTTCCTTTCTACTCCCTGATGAAGGGCCTTGGCCCGAAACTTCGTCTGTTTTTTCATTTGCATAGATGCTGCCTGACCTGCGGAGATCCACCAGCGTTTTGTATGTCAATACAATTGATATACATGCAGACTTTCGTGTAGTAAACCAGCGGTCACCAATGCTCGCACCGATATGAAGCAAAGTAATTCAACGACCGTACACATGACCCTCGAATTTGTGTATGTGTTTTAACCGACATAGCATCTGATTTCATTACATTTGTAACAATTTTTGGCAGATGCGCTGAATTGCTAGCGTTCTTGATAGTGTTGTAGAGAATGGCATTTGGCTATTTGACACTTCCATTTTAAACACAACATTGTTTTTATGTTCCTAATATGCCACCTCGATTTACTTATGTATTGAATGGTCTGAACAGAATGGCTCATGAGAAGAGCCCTTCACTCAATGTGTGGTCGCTTGCGGGATTAAATTAGTCATTTTGTCAGCTAGTCATCGAAGGGCAGACAGGGGTCAATATTGTGGTACGAGATTACCTTCCATGGCTGAGTATGGCTGGGATATTTACAAAGAGTGACGGGGTTCTCGGGAGTGCTGATGTGGACACGAAGAAAGAAATGGAAGTCCAAACTGCAGTAAAGGTATGGAAGCAGATTTACAATAGGGACATCCAGTACGTTCTGAACAGATGCCGTCACGGGCGGAAACGTCATGATGCAATAATATATAATAGTAGTCTGATTTTCTGCTCCCCGTGAGTGATGGACGTGATTGCAGTCGAGCCGCTGCACAAGTGTTTCACCAGGAAATTGCCGAACATGAAGCATTTCCGATATCAGCGGAGAATCTGTCATTCTCACCTTGAAGCGGAGGACCAGGGGGTGTTACACACAGAAGCTAAACTATTATTAGCAACATATAGTGGCTTGCAAACGTTTGGGATCACCCCTGATGAAAATTAACGTTATTGTGAATATTTAAGTGAAGAGAAGTTGAAAAGATCTCCAGAAGTCATAAAATTAAAGATGAAACTATTTTTTTAACATTTTAAGCAGGTTTAGTATATTATTTTCGTTTTGTACAATTTTAGAGTGAAAAATAGGAAAGGAGCACCATTCAAAAGTTTGGGCACCGCAAGAGAATTGAGCTCTGAGATAACTTTGACCAAGGTCTCAGACTTCAATTAGCTTGTTAGGGCTGTGCCCTGCCGACCGAGCCTACTGCACTTTCAGGGTTCACAATGATGTCTCCACTACATTGGAAAATAAAACACAACCTGGATTTGCTCGGACTGCGAGCATGGTTGATCCTGAGCTCATCACAATTTAATGCTTAATCCACTGATATTCGGACTTCTTTCCTCTGTCTGGGGCCTTCTCCACTGCCATCGTCGGCACAACATAAATGAGCAGAACGGAATCTCATTATCCAACTATACACCTCACAACGATAGGGAACACACTGCTGTTTTTTTCTCTTATTCCGGCTGTATTACCTTCCGTTGTTACTCGGATGATGCCCACGACCCCTTCCTGCCCTGGTACCATATAATCCTAAATAACGGCTAGTATTTCGCATAATGTTCCATCGTCTAACTGATCTTTCACCACCCTGTCATCTCCATGTTGCAAATTAGCAGAATTCACCCTTGACTCAATCCTGTGGGTTCGGGTTAACGGGGTTTCCCTTTCCACAGACTCTGCTACTTTGGAGGTATTCTAACAATTCTGCTCTTTCACACCTTGGAATGAAATCTTTTCGATACACACTTTCGGTAAAAATAATGAGACCAACACAGGCCAATCTATGGAAGGGAGTAAAATGGAGGAATTAGATGACGTGGTGTAATGACACGTGAGGCACATGCCCAATATGTTTGTATCCGCCACAAAGAGTCAACGCATGGGAAAGGTAATACTGGGGGAAAGTAATCCACGCTGGCCGGGATCTCCTAGTCATCCTGATATAACCTTCAAGATCCCAACTTTGGGTCATTCGCTTCCGCGATGGCTGGTCTCCACAGAGTTGTCGCTGCCTGTACTCCTGAAAACCTCTATTCCTCTCTTTCCCTTATCAGATTAATCTAGTTCCTTTCAATTTCGTTGACTGAAACTTTATGGCCCTTTGCCCGGACATGTGATCTTGGTAACTGATTTTGTCCTTCCTAACTCAGACTGCCTCAAGCCAGACACTCGACGCAGATCACGAGGTCACAGGCTGTTCCTTCTCATCTGAAAAAGGTTTGCTTTCGATCATCAAAAACAAAACAACTCATTGTGTCCACCTGTAGTTGCTTTGATGAAGCCATCCCTGAGAACGGACCTCCATTCCTGCGATCACATGACAAGAACAAAAGCACCTTCTTTGTCTATTTCCTTTACATTTGCCTCGTTTCCGTTCACTGATTTGCAGATTATAATTTTTTGAACATATATGTTCGTCTGTCGATATGCGTGTCTGCACATCTACCTATCTATCCATCTATCTGTCTAACTATCTGGCCGTCTGCCGGTGTGCCTGTCCTCTGCCTGCTTGTTTCTCTGTCTGTCTGTCTGTGTAACTATATATCGTTCATCTACTTCTTCCCAGATATTGTGACTTTGATCAAGCGCATTTCACAAGAGTGTGGACAATGAGAAGCCGTTTTGAATATTTAAATACTTATTTTCTAAATCTTACCGGATTGATAACCATAAGGTAGATAGGCTGTGGCATGGGAGTGATGTCAGTTCATCATTCAATTTTCACTTCAAGGGTATATACAAAGGCCAACAGAATTCCATGATCCAATAGACAGCGAGTCGGCAGAGTGTAATCCCTCACTTGCTGTCCCAGTTTTAACTGTATTGATGATATATGGTTTGTTGGACATGGAGTACAACAATGAAGTGAAGGTTCACCTGCACTGGCTGAGAAAATGAAGCACAGTGAGTGGACAATCAGCTCAAATGAAAATACAAGATCAAGCCCTAATGTGGCGTCTGGACATACAACGTAATAATGTAAAAGAATGAATGCCGTTCTCCCTTATCAGACTGCCTATTATTGCTGTCATGTTTATTCATGGAAAGTCCCTGCATGAAGTCCTCGTACTGAGCACTCAGGGCCCAATCGGAAGAGTTGCATTTTTCGTATTACTGTTTGAGATTTCACCAGTGGGTTGTGTTTATGTCGTTTTGTTAATTTTGAGTCTGAGTCTGAGCTAATTCCGGACTTTGCATTGGAGATCGTCCTGATCCAAACCCCTCTCGTTACGTTCACAAGATCATACAGCTCCTGTGTCATCCAATCTGAAGATCGCTGTGTCGTTCGTCCCATAACCGGTACAAAATGTGACCAGGATGAGGAGGACTTTTAAGTGGAACCTAATCAACAAACTACAGGTGACCGTGAACGAAGCAATCCTGAATGGCTCCCGGAAAGTCTTTTGAATTCTGGAGGAAAATAAAATGCCCATGAGAAACACAGACTACTGCAAGTCGAATATGCTGCACAGTAAAATTCTGAGGTCAAGATCTAATGTGATAGCTGAAACTATATGGTCGTAATTTTGCACGTTGACACATCCCGTCTCCACTAGCAATGATTATCCTTGTTAATACACAAACACACACACACACACACACGCACACACACTGTAGTAGATATTTAATGCTTTTTAATTTTTATTTAATTGTTGGATTTGAATTATTTTTACACATTCAGCAACCCTAAGTTAATCTTGCGATCAAATGCACGTTTGTTTAATCGAATCCATAATCACGAAGACCGAACGCACAGTCACCCTGAGATTCTGTTTTAATCGGATAAAATATACAAATTCTGTTGCTCTACCCCGTTGCAGCGTCAGGGGGAGTACATAAATATCCCCGACTCTAAAAATACGTCAAGTACCTTGCCAAACTGAAATGCAGTATTTATCTTACTAGCACCACGTTTCCATTATAAAATGACTTTTTTAATGAAGACGTGCTTTATGGTACAGTCTATTGGAAGACAAAGCGATGTTTTGCAAACGTCTTCCCTAAATATTTTATGTATATTTATAATCTATTACATTTATATAATATTTATATTTAATTTAATATTTATTATAAATATTATAATATCATATATTTATAATATTTATAGTCCTTTAGCGGTTTTATTTAAATTATTAACGCTATTTTCTTCATCACTGAGACGAGTGAATCCCGTAAAATCTGCAGGTGGTTGTGAATGACAGGATTATGGACACTTGGTTATGAAAATATGTTTGACGTATGAGTACGATTGGCATCTCAGGCTTACCGGGTCCGAATGCGCTGCTAAAGAGGAAATTAAGTGAGGAAGAGAGTTGGACCACCGACTGCGGTGAACATGACAGTAGTTGACAGGGAGGATTTCACTTTGAAGGCGCCGAACAGCTGGTCCTCTCGGATCAATTTAAACCGGGATGATCACATTCAGAGTTCAAAGTAAATTTATTACGAAAGTAGCCACATGTCACCATATAGATGGAAATGACTACTCACATGTTTGGGGACATACTCAAATAAACCCAGTAGCCATAACAGGATCAAAGAATGTCCGCACCAACACCGCTAAGCGAACGAGTATAAAATACAACAAAATGTGCAAATACAATCTTAGTAAATTATAATAGTACTATAGGCCCTCCTTGAGGGCATTGCAATTCCTATAAGAAGAGTAAGCTACTAAATTTAAGTGAGAGCACATCCTAGAAAAGTCAAAATTTTCAAAGGTTTCAAAAGCAGAGTATACTTAATGTCGGAGGAATGTGTACAATATACATCCTGAAATTGTTTTTCTTCAGAACCATCCACGAAAACAGTAGAGTGTCCCAAAGAGTGAATGACAGTTAAATGTTACAACATTCCCCGCAGCTCCACCCTCCCACGTGTAAGCAGCAGCAAAGCAAAGATCCCACGCTGCACCACCAGCAAAAAAAAATGATCGTCCCCCCGCCCCCAGCTAGCATTCAAACGTGCAGCAAAACATCAATAAAGACACAGACTTGCAGAACCCCAAAGACTATTTGTTCTCCCGGTGATTCCACAAACCACAGGCTCTCTCTCCCTAATTATGGGAAAAGAGTTGGCCCCGAGACTCAAACACTCGCTGATTTATAGTGTTAATAATCTGTTGCTTCACTTTTTCTGCCCAAAGAACTCGTGACTCTGGGAACACAACCAACAGCCAACTTGCTGCTTTCGATTTTCTCTCTCTCAGGAGAAAACCTGTAGAAGCACCAAACTCGAGTCCGCCCGCTTCCAGGCCACGAAATCCGGAAGCTCCGAAGGCGCCATAATCTTCTAGGCCGAGTGGAAGAACGGACAGTCGTGAGACCCCGATGGCGGGTCCATTCCCGCAAATAATCGAAGTCAGCGTGTAACGCCAGGCCAGGATTTCAAAATAAACCTAAAAGGGAACAAGAGAGAAATTAAAGACAGAAATAGAGCTGCTTCCGAAGATGCAAACAAATTTGTCGCCGTTAGTCGCCATTTTCTCCTAAGCTGCAGCCACGTACTTACCACTATTGAAGAAAAAGTGAACCAATGGAAGAGCATGGTTCTTCATGGAAGACATCCCCACGATCTAAGCAAGCTCGATAAATTTAAAAAATGCCATGAAAACAAAACATAGACAATCGAAAGGACCCTGTAACCGCTCAACAGAATCTGAGCAGTTACACAGCCATAATCAAATGCCAACATCATTCATCTAAATCTGGCTTTAAAATGCAAACCTGGAAATGAAGTCACTCCTTACATGCATACAATTTGATCCATTTTTAGAGTCAAAATACCACAAATTATATTATGTCAGATCAGCTTACTGCAGACTGGACAACCCATAATAACAGGTCGGTGCAGTAGTACAGGATAAACAAGCAAGGACAACTTATTTAATAGATCTACCCATTCCAAACACACATAAAATACACAAATCAATGTGACAAATGTCAAAGAAGAGACCTCGGGGACGCGGATTTCAGTCTAATTTCACAAACAGGCGAGTTTTAACAGTCTCCGAATAACCAGCCTTACACGTGTTATATGTTTCTCACACCGGTTAGAAAAGATCAAACTGTCATTGAGATACCCTCACTATATGGCATTGTCATGGCACCGATGGGGCAGTAGTGTGGTTGCCATCTATTTACTAAACACCTCAGGGAAGTCGGAGCACTCGGGGGTGGGGACGTATTTGACATCATCAGACGTCACAGACAGTACATTAATGGAAGGTATTCTTGGAGAGGTTATATATTAGTTTTCTGGACAGACGGGGTCGGATTAGGAACATATGAACATAGTCAATATACGTTTGTGCGTGGAAGGTGATGTCGGACATATTGAATTTTGCCACATTTCTTCATAGGCATTCTACATATTGTGCCAAGAATCCTTCCTGCACACACCTAACCTGGAACACTGGAAAGGGTACAGAAGTGATTTACCAGAATGCTGCCTGGTTTAGAAAGTATGGATTATGATCAGAGATTAAGGGCTTTACTCTTTGGAGAGAAGGAGGATGAGAGTCGACATGATAGAAAGGTGCAAGATATAAATAGGAATAGACAGAGTGAACAACAGGCGCCTCTTCTCCGGGTCACCACTGCTCAGTACAACAGGACATGGCTTTAAGTTAATGGGAGGAAAGTTTAAGGGGGATATTTGAGGAAGGTCTTTCGCTCAGAGAGTGGCTGGTGCGCGGAATGCACTGCCTGGGTCAGTGGCAGAGCCAGATACACTAGTGAAGTTTCAGAGACTACCAGACAAGTATATGGAGGAATTTTAGGTTGAGTTATATGTGAGGCAGGGTTTGAGGGTTTTGAGGGCCACAGAATTGTGGGTCTGTAATGTCCTGTACTATTCTATGTTCTATGTTCTAACAAAATCCATCCCATCCAAACTCCTAGGTCTTAGGAGATGCCAATCGATATTTGGGATAGTAAAATCTCCCATCAAAACTCTGTTCTTCTTAGAACTTTCAAGGATCGGTTTCCCGATCTGCTCCTCGATATCCCTGTTACTGTTGGGCCGCCAATAAAAAAACACCCAGTAAAGTTATTGACCCGGTTCAGTATCTACAGAATAGAGTAACTAGCGGCGTCACGGGGAATGACGAACTTCATGAAGATTTTGCACATTTCCTTCCACACGCAATCTGGACTGAGTCTGTCACTTTAACGTTTATACAGCCTGACGGTGTAGGCACGTTGCGTTGTCAGATATTACTGACACCCGTCTCAGAGTCGGCGTATGATTAATGAACACATCCGTTGCCTTCAAATAGAAGACAACTCAGAGGTGTTGACGTTTACATTGGATGGTTTTGATGAATTCAATGACAAAATTGATTTTGCTGACAGCCGGAGAGACAGAGAACCCCAATACACATGCACAGATCCTGAATTCCGGTGCAAGATGTCTGACATTGTCTGTGAGCAAGCCAGAGCCTAAAATACAGACACTGGTCTTAAGTACCAGACTGGGATTCACGTTTACAGACACTGGGTGTTTGACACTGTATATTTATGTGATCAATAATTGTGTTACCGATAGCCACTGGGGATTTGTACCGTCTACTGTCTTTCTGTGACCTTCACCCTCACACCCTCTCATCTCAAGGTTGTTCCATATCTGTCTCACTGATTCTTGTGCCGAGGATCTCGCCTCCGCTCTCAGTAAAATCGGATCACGAACGGACCTGAACCTGAGTGATAATAAACTGGGAGATTCAGGAGTCAAACTGGTGTCTGCGGCTCTGTGTGTAAAATACAGAAACTGTGCTAAGTACCAGACTGTGGGAGATTCTGTTTACAGTCACTGCGTGTCTGAAACTGAATATTAATGTGATCAGTAATTGTGTTACTGATAAACATTGGGGATCTGTACCATCTCCTGTCTCTCTGTGCCCTTCACCCCCACTCTCTCTCATCTCCAGGCTGCGCAATGTTTGCTTTACAGATTATGGTGCCGAGGATCTCGTCTCCGCTCTCAGAACAAACCCATCACTGACGGTGCTGGATCTGCGATCAAATTGATTGGCAGACCGATCTGTCCCCGCTCTCCACCGCCTCATACTGACCCTCCAGATGGGATGAGTGTTTGTGTTAATAATGTGATAACAATTCAGCAGATCCGTGGGTTTTCTGGCAATATTTGTCAATGAGTGTTATTGTGACATTAACCCATTGTCCTGTTACTGACACTGTTGTGTAATCTGCTTATTTCATCTGTATCCTTTCATCTGTTTCAATCTGAAGTACAATCAGTTCAATCAGAAATGGAAGAAGGAACTGAGATCTCTGCAGGAACCCAGACCCGGACTGACAGTGAGATTGTGAACATCCGAATGTGTGAACCGTGGTTTGGGATTGGGACATTTTGGCCGCTTCCCCGCCGCCCCTTTAAAGCCATCCTCCCCTGTAGCGGCCGCGCTTCTGGTTTCACTTCCAACTGTTCCAACGGACTCGGCTCCAGCCGAACGCTGTGACATTGAGGCAGCCCCGCAGTGAGGCTCATTCCTCCTCCTCGCATCACTGACAGGGTCAGACAGACAGTGAAGCTCATTCTACCTCGTCTCCTCAGACACTGAGTGAAACACCCTGCACGTTCTGTGAAGCATTCCGGGGACACAAACACAATGCAACTCGGACCGCATCATCCTATCAAACCCGCCCGGGGACCTACAGAGAGTGAAACTCCCTCCGCATCTTCCCATCCCACACTCCTTGTTTCCGAATCAGAGGGCAGCTCCATCTGCATCATCCATCTCACATTCCTCGAGTCAGACGCAGAGTGAAATTCTGTTTACACCGTCCAATCTCTCACACCCGGGGTCAAACACTAAGTGACGGTCTTTCCGTATCCTCGCATCAAACAATCCCGGGGTCAGACACAGGGTGAAGCTCCTTCCCCACCGTCCCATCACACGTTCCAGGGGTCGGACACAGAGTGAGGCTTACTCCCCACCGTCCCATCACGCACTTCTAGGGTCAGACACAGAGTGAAGCTCAGTCCTCATTGTCTCATCACACACTTCCGGGATCAGGCACAGAGTGAAGCACCCTCCACACCGTCCCATTGCACACTTCCGGGGTCAGGCACAGAGTACATCTTACTCCACACTGCCCCATCACACTCTCCACATGTCAGAAACAGTGCAACTACTTCTACAGCGTTGCCATGGATGAAATGATTAACCAATGGATGAACATGACCTTCTATCGACATCCCCTCAATCGGAGCAGAGTAGATGTCGACAGGAAGCGTCCAACGCCTGTTTCAATGTTGGAGACCACCTTCCAGAAACGGAGTGGTTGCTGGTGGTAAAAGTGTGTCAGGGGGCTAGCACAGAAATATCAAAATTACACAATAAAAGGCCAACAAGTTCAAGACGATAAAAGAAGAAAATGCCGAGGAAAACACAGAAGCTATCCAACACATTACAGAATCCTGCAACAGTTTAATTCAGTCTGAGTTCTTACACAGGCTTTCCCATGTCCATACCTCAGGCTTTACCAGTTTTAGCTGAGAAAAGTTATAGTAAACGTGCGACTGTACTGGAGTGAATGCAGAGGAGATTCGACATGCAGTTTCCTCGTGTGGAAATTTAATCGAACTCGTGAGGTGAGATGACATTTTTTCCCTGGAGCAGAGTGGGCATCTGAGTTTTCCATAGGAATTTGCGCAATTATAATCAGAGTGCATGATTTCTGCGAAGTTAAATATTTCTCCACAGCAGGGTGTTCTAACGCGAAGGACAAGTGTAATGTTTACTATAAGTTCGTGCGGACTGTTGACTTTCTTTATAGTTTTATTCTTGTGCAAAAGTGACGAATGGGTTACATATCTGCCGATTTGGTCTTAACTGTCCTCGGATTTTGATCAACCCTGTCATTGTCTGAAGGGGTGTGGCTGTAACGGGAGCGGGGGTATGGTGAAGAGAATGCTGGAATGAGTTGAGTAATTGTTAGGAGATGGAGGTCGCGGGCTGCGGATGCCGAAGAGTCTGTTCCCGTGCTGTGTCTATCTCGGGCTATAACACAGTTTATTTCTCACCTCTGCCTCGTTCTCCGGTGACCGTCAGTTCCATAGTAACATGAAGAAAACACTGCGACCGCCTCTGAGAAGATCTTAGATATTCTGTTAATTAATTAGTTGAATAATTGACGTGAGCGGATATTTCGCTGCGCTGAGGAACTGCTCTCTGAACTTGGACTGAGTTACCCCATAAATAAACGTGTTTGTGCAGCAACTTAATATCAACAGCATCTGTCCAGACTGTAGAAGTATGTATTCCGAATCCTTGTAATTATTTGGATCCAATCCGGCGATGACGTAATAAAGGAATTCGGCAACTTTTACCGACCACAGGATGATGAAGCTTCCGGAGATGGTGAGAAGTAAGATCACAGACCTCCTCCTGCTCTCCATCTCCGGGTCTCTGCGGTTCTCCGCCTTGTTCTGACCCCTCAGCCCCTTACGGACGCGACTAGTCACCAAAATGTGTCTGACTGTCAGAGCGTTGAACAGTAGTATTAACACGAACGGGAGTAATGGCGTAAGAACTGTGGTAAACCAGTCATATCCCACCCACCCGGGATCCGTATAGTAACCCGGCTTTATAATACAGTCCCAGGGTATATTGTCAATCACTTTCACAGACTGATAAATGAAGAAGCCGGGCACATTTTTAACACAGATCAGAACGCCGGTTGTTGTGAGAACCACAACCGCAGTTTTCCCGGTGCAATACTTCGCTTTCCGCTTCTGACAACAGATGGCGACAAACCGATCAAATGTAAACATGACAGTGAACCAGACAGAACAGTCAGTAGCTGCCTCTCCCAAGGCGGAGATCACACTGCACACCGGGGTGATGTCCAGGAAAGTCCCGGGGAAGTAATAATAACTGATCCGCCAAAATATGACCTGAAAAATGATAGTTAATAGATCCGCCGTTGCCATGGCCACCAGGTAGCGAGTGGTGCAAGTGGAGAGGCCGCACTTTCCCCGGGAGAGGATCACAATCGCCACTCAATTCACTGGGGGAACATAAAACAGAATGAGTGAATTACTGTCTCTCCGATCAGTGGATCTCATAGCAGAGACAAGCTGGAAATCGAGAACAATCAAACTGTGCAGACAAGTCATTTCTGGGGATTTAAAAGGAATAATGCTGGAATCTCAGATCCCTGTCACGAATGCATGCGGAGTGAACGGAGAAGGTACTCGATACTGGAAAAGGAACAGGGTTTGGGAAGGAGGCGTTATCAACGGATCGCCGAGAGCGCTTGAGAGAAATCAGTATAAATCTCGCCCCGTCAGGTTTTGTACTGATGTGTAAAACCTGGGTACCTCGGCAACTTTCTCAGCGATGCTGATTACCGCGTTCCTGTCACCTATGTCCTGGCACTGTCACTGTGCAGCGAAGTTCCGCTCCCTCCACCTCGGTCCATCTACAAAGTTCAAAGCAAATTCATTTCTACCGTTCCAATGCTTGTGTCTCCTTCTTGACTCCCCGTTTATCACCCGCACACAGCACCCGCCGCACCTCCGCTTGGATGGGTTATTTTAAATTCCGCAACTACCCTTGGCCGGGGTTCCTTCACCCGCTCTCAACGAATCCGATCAGAAAGTTCCAATTTTCGTTTTTGAGGTTTATGCTTCATCCGCTGAACTTTAAAGTACTTAGCACGCTAGTGCTTATATCATCAAAGACAGTGTTGGTACTCCAAAAGATCTGCCTCTTTTGGGGCCGCTCTGAATTACTTCAGCATTATTCTAAATATTTCAAAGCATATTGTACAAGAACGGAGTATCGCGTGCACCTTACCCCATCTGACCACTAACGGACGCCGCTGGGCTTGCTCTTAACTCCTGCTTCACTTCACGGATAACAGGGCGTGGTAATAAACCCTGGTACGAAACACGCACACAGGCCCTTACTTGACTTATATTCGGAGTCTGACTTACAAATGCAATCGACCACTTTCCCCTGAATCTCAAAGACCATTCGTCTTCCGCGTTCCCTTCAAATTTGCAGGTATTTCTTTAATCAGAGCACAATACCTTGAATTTTGAATTTAAAGCACATTACTCTAACAAAACGGTATAAAACCAAATAGCCGTAAACGTGGCGAGTGCACTGGATTATCGGGGTTCACTTGACAGCGACTTTGCATTGATAAATCACAACTGCCTGCTATGAATCTACAAAATGAATCCATCTACCCGATCTTTCTCTCTCCGGCCGCTTCTGCTGCCGGTTTACTACCAGTAGAAGCCATCGATTAAAAAGCAAGGGAACTTCTGAACGAACACAGAGATTGGTCACAATGTCTCCACCGCACTTTCTGACACTCCGACATCACAGCGCTGTCGGTCTCTGAACGAGTCCACAGACCGCTCACATTGATACCAAATTAAGCCATCTGGAGCCAGAGCAGGGAAAACAATTGAAATAATTACTTCTTGAGTATGAAGATTTTTTCCCCAAAGTACCCAAACAAACGATCGTCGCTGTGCATGATATGGATATAGGTCAGGCTGACCCAATTAAAGAGCACCCCTACCGGGTGAATTTAGAATAGAGTAAATTGGCTGAGTAAGAGATTGTCTACATGCTGAAAAATTGTATTATGAGGCCGTTAGTAACTGATTGGGCCTCACCTTGTTTTCTCGGGCCCAAGCGTGACGGTAGCGTGAAATTTTGTACCGATTATAGGAAAGTAAATACAGTGACAAAGACAGATTCTTACGCTATTCATTGGGTGGATGATTGTATTGATAAGGTAGGACAGGTTAATTTCCTTACGAACATTGGCCTGTTAAAAGGGTACTGGTGTGTTCCGTTGACAGAAAGAACCAGAGAAATCCCTGCATTCGTAACACTTCTGGACTGTATGAGTATAACCTTCTACACTTTGGAATGACAACATGCTCCAGGAACATTCGAAAGAAGATTAATTCTGTGATTCGAGGGTTAGAAAATACAGATGCCTGCATTGATGATTTAATTATGAGTGACACGTGGGAAGGACATATATCGGCAGTAGAAAAGTTGTTTTACAGGATTTTCAAGGCTAACCTTACTGTCAACCTAGCTAAGAGTGAATTTGGCCATGCCACTGTTACCAATCTTGGCTATGTAGTAGGTCAAGTCCAATTGGCTCCTGTTCAGGCCAGGATCCAGGCAATTTCTGAGGTTCCCATTTCGACGGGTAAGAAGGCTCTGAGAAGGTCTTTTGGGAATGGTTGGACATTACCGTAAGTTTTGTAGAAACTTTGCTGATATCGCTCTTCCTCTAACTAATCTATTAAAGAAGGGTGAAAAGTTTGTTTGGATTGATCCTTGTCTGGAGCCGTTTGATCGATTGAAAACTATTCTGTTTTCAACCTGTGCTCAGAGCACCTGACTTTACAAAGCAATTTTCTATAGCTGTGGACGCCAGTTATGAAGTGCTGGGCCAGGGTTATTACAAAAAGTCAATGATGATGTTAAACATCCTGTAGCTTACTTTTCAAGGAAATTCAATGAACATCAGAAGAAATATTACACTGCCGAAGAAGAGTTATCAGTCATTTGGGCCACGCAACATTTCGATGTCTATGTTTGTCCCACACAGAAACCTCTTGTAGTTTTCACAGATCATTAAAAATTCTGCTCCTTGATCAAAAAATTTTCTCTTTTGGAGGGAGGTGTGACAGACACACAGACTGGTCAAGGAAAAGGAAGCCACTGACAGAAAGGTCTCTGGGCGAAACATCCGCGTGCGCACGAGGGTGTGTTGAGGATCGATCAGGAAAATCGATCAGTGGCTAACACGTGTGCAGAAGGGCTGACAATGTGGAGGCTACCGGTGTGTCTACCCTTGCCTGAGTAGTAGTTTTCCCTCGAAGACAGTACCCTTTTGTGATAGGCTGCGTTTGGGTAACTCGAAAGTGGATTCGGAGCCCGAAGATGGAAGACCAACGGTACCTGGTTATTTGCTCCTCTCCACTTGTGGATTACACTTTGGCTTACAGACAACTCACTACCCCCCCCCCCCCCACCAGCTCCGTGCATTGAACTGAACTTTCTTATATTACTTTTGTAAGACTTGAAATCTTGCCACTGGAGCTTAAACGAGTTAGGGAATTATATTCAACCACATATATATGCATGACACTGTGACCATTTGATTTACCTGGTTTAAATTACTATATTAAATAATTAGTAATAAATAATGTTTTTCTCTCATCAAAACCAGACTCCAGGTGTATTCTATTGCTGTCGGTTCTTTTAAACGGTTGCGTGTACGTAAAAGGAGTATAAAAGAACGACAGGTATTGGTCGTATGGATAGTTAGAGGCTTTATCCCAGGGTTGAAATGGCTAACACGAAAGGTCACAGTTTAACGGTGTTTTGAAGTAGGTACAGAGGAGATGTCAGGGGTAAGTCTTTTTTTTTACCCAGAAAATGGTGAGTGCGTGGAACGGGCTGCCGGCAACGGTAGTGGAGGCTGATACGAGAGGGTCTTTTAAGGGACGTCTGGACAGGTACATGGAGCTTGGAAAAATTGAGGCCTATGTCTAGCCCTAGGTAATTTCTAAAGTACGTACATGTTCGGCATAGCACTGTGGGCCGAAGGGCCAGTACTGTGCTGTAGATTTTCTTTGTTTCTATGTGTCTATGAATTGTAGCCTCTGAGTTGTGGAACCAAAATCTCCTGTACCTCTTGTCTGATTGAGGTGGCGAGCAGAGTGCATGGATTGCACGGTGGGGTCCTTGATGAATATTTATTTCCTGTGGCAATTCTCCGTGAGAATGTTCTCAGCGGAGGTGTGAGATTTCCCGCTGATCCTCTGGGCTGCATCGACCACATTCTATAGACATTTCCCGTCCTTGGCATTAGTTTTCCGAATCAGGCCGTGAAGTAGAAAGCATCCCGTAAGGAGACTCGGCCTGTCTCGTCTCTCTCTCACGCGCGCGCGCACACACACACACACACACACACACACACACACACACACACACACACACACACACACACACAAAACTCTCCTCCCAGCGCACGGAGTCTGCTGGAATCACACCGGGGTCGAGATGGCGAGTCAGGAGCGGGAAAACCAACAGGTAAGTGACCGGATTTTCTCGCGGGTACTCAAGGGTCCAGGGCGAGTGACAGCGAGTTTGCACGAGAACCGGCGAGAACATTCTCGACGGTATATTTGTGGAAAATTGCCGAAGTCTGCGGTGACATGTCAAGTCTCCTCAATCTCCTAATGAGATATAGTCACTGTCGTGCGTTTGATGTGCTGGACCCAGGGTAGATCTTCCGAGATACTGGCGCTCATATTCCTCAATCTCCCCTCCTCTCCCTTCCCCCCACCCCAATCCACTTTCTGACCACCGTCTCCCCTCTCCCTGACCTCACCACCCTCCCCATTCGCTCACACAATCTCCCTCAAATCCCACGTCCTCCCTCTTCCGTCCACTTCTTACTCATTTCTCACTCTCCCCTCCCTCTCTCCGAACCCCCTCCCCCTATCTTCGTCACTCTGTTGAAGTAAGACTTACGGATTTTCAGAATTAGATAAAATTAACAGTACAAAAAAAAGAGGCTCTGTTGACGAGATCAATGTCCATTCAGAAATCAGATGGCACAGCTACTTCTGAATCGTTGGGTGTGTGCCTTCAGGCTAGGCTGCTGAACCTCCTCCCCGATGGTAGCAATGAGCAGAGGACATGTCCTGCGTGGTGGGGTCCTTAATGATAGACGCCCCTTTTTGATTCATCGCCTTTTGAAAATGTCCTCGACGCAGGGGAGGCTGGTGCCTCCTGGTGGAACCGGCTGGGATTGCAACTTTCTGCAGCATTTTCCCGATCCTGTGCAGTGGGCCCACTCTCCGTACTAGACGGGGATGTGACCAATTAGAACGCGCTCCGCAGGAGATCTGTAGAAAACTGCTTGGCTTATGTAATACTTGTTCTTATTAAACGAGGCTTTGAGTTCAAAGGACGTCATGTTGCAACTCTATCAAATTCTGGTTGGGCCACATCTGGAGATCTGCGCACAGCTCTGGTCGCCTAACTACAGGGAGGATGTTCAGGCTTTGGAACGGTTGCAGAAGAGATTCATCAGGACGCTGTCTGGTTTCCCACGAGAGTCTGGATAATCTTGGGTAGTTTTCTTTGGAGCGCCGGACGCTGAGGGGAGATCTGACGGAGGTTTATAAGATTATGAGAGGCATAGATAGAGTGGAAAGGGAGTATTTGTTTCCCAGGGTTAAAATATCTAATTCCAGTGGACAGGCATTGATGGTGACAGGGTGTAGATTCAAGGGGGATGTAAGGGGTAAGTATTTTACTCAGAGAGTGGTGGATGTCTGGTCTGCTGGTACAGGCAAACACATTAGAGGCTTTTTGCATAGACACATGGATGTGAGGAAATTGGAAGGATTAATGTTTGGGTGCTCTTGATTTGAGTTCAGCTGATACGGCACAACGTTGTGGGCCGAATGGCCTGTTCCTGAGCTGTGCTGTCTGATGTTCTTTGGTGGTGTCCCTGGGTTCCTCCAAATATTAACCTAGCCGCTGCTGGGCGTTAGAGACATAGAGACATAGAAAACCTGCAACACAGTACAGGCTCTTCGGCCCACAATACTGTGTCGAACATGTACTTATTTTAGAGATTATCTAGTGTCATCTATTTTGCTCAGCTCCATGTACCTATCCAGGAGTCTCTTAAAAGGCCTTCTTTGTAAATGCACTGGCATGCAGTGCCCAGAATAGATCTTCGGAGATGTTGACATCCCAGGAACTTGGAACTGCTCACCCTTTCCACTGCTGATCGATTGATGAAGAATCCCTCATCGATGGATGAGCATCAATCAGTATTCAGTCCATCGGGTCCCGGATCCCACTCAACCCCACGCACCCACCTTCTCGCCATATCCTCGATGCCCTGACCGATCAGCGGACGGTCAACTCCCGCTGTAAATATAGCCACGGACTTGGCCTGCACCACAGTCTGTGGCAGAGCATTCACAGGTTTGCTACTCTCTGCCTGCTCTCCTTCTTACACTGTTCCCTTTCCTGAAGCGAGATGGACAGATCAGGGAACAGGGCAAAGAAGTCGCACGTGCACGATAGTATGAGGAATTGTCTGGTCTCGCACTGCGGCAGACGGATTAAAGGCAGATTGTTTTCATGCCTCCACTCCGTCCCGTTAAATATACGGCTCAGTGGCGACCCCACCTGGACAAGGCTGGGACTGTCAACAGTGTTTACATACTCCCTCCCCCGATTCAGGATGAGAATCAGGTTTATTTTCACCAGCATGTGTTGAAAAATTGGTAACATAGCAGCATCAATTTAATATAGAAGCTAATAATAATAAAAATAAAACAACAACAACAACAACAACAACAACAACAACAATAATAATAATAATAATAATAATAATAATAATAATAATAATAATAATAATAATAATAATAATAATAATAATAATAATAATAATAATAATAATAATAATAATAATAATTCGTGTAAAATGATTACTGTATTTTTTTAAAGTGTGGTCGTGTCCAAGGATTCGATGTCCATTTAGGAATCGGATGTCAGAAGGGAAGAATCTGTTCCTGAATCGCTAAGTGTGTGCCTTCAGGCTTCTGTACCTCCAACCTAATGGTAACAGTGAAAAATGGGCATGCCCTGAGTGCTGGAGGTCCTTAATAATGGACTCTGCCTTTCTAAGAAATGGCTCCCTCAAGATACCTGGGCAATTTGTAGGCTAGTGCCCAAAATGGAGCCGACTAAATTCACAATCCTCTGCAGCTTCTTTCTGTCCTGTGCAGTAGCATCCCCCCTCCCCCGCAATACCAGACAGTGATGCAGGTGTCAGAATGCAGTTCCTGTTAATCGCCCCTCTCCCGTTCCAGTTTCGTTCTCCATCTGTCCCACTGTCTCTGTCTCCTCCTTCTCCCTTTCCGCCTCTCTCTCTCAACTTTTACTCTGGCTCTCTTTCTGTCTGTATGGCCCTGTCTCTCTCCCTTTCCTTTCTTTTCCCCTCCCTCACCCCTCTTCCTTTCCAGTTTCTTTCCCTCTGTTTATCACCCTCTCCCTTTTCTAGCTCCCTCTCCCTGTCACTCTCTCCTCGCTCCATCTATCCTTCCCCTTCCCTCTCTCATTTTCCCAGTTGTGTCTTCTCACTCTCGATCCTCTCTATCCCTCCTCCCTCTCACTTTCCACTTTCTCTCACCTCCCTCTCCATTTCAACCTTCCTTCGCCCCCCCATTCATTCCGCACACCTTCTCCCATTTGACTTTCTCCCTCTCTCCATCACTCTCGCAGTCTCTCGCCTCTCTCAATTCTCTCTCTCACGCACACACCTTCCTCTCTATTTCACATCCATCTCCGCCCTTTAGTTCTCCCCATCTCTCTATCCCTTCCTCACTTTTTCTATTTTCTGTCTGTCTCTGTCTCCCTACCCTTCCCCCTTCCACTCGCTCTCTCACTCTCTGCCCTTACACCCTGTCCCTTCCGACAATCTTTCTCGCAGCTCTCCCACTTTCTTTCTCTCCATCCTCTCTGCCTCCACCGTATCCCCCATCTCTCTCGCTCTCTCTCTCTCCCCATCTCCCTCTCTCCCCCTCTGCCTCTCTCCCTCCTCTCACTCGCCCCCTCCCTTTCTACAATTTTCTCTATCTCTCCTCCACTCGTTTTCCACGTTCTTTCTCTCCCCCTCCCTGTCTCTCCCTCCACTATCCCACCCATCGCTTTCTCCCTTCCGCTCTCTCCCGCTCTCACTCCCTCCTGCCCCTCCTTCCACATCCCCCATCCCATCTCTGGCTCTCCCCCTCTCTTCCCTTCCTCCCTTTACACATTCTCTCGCATCCCTCTCCACTTTCATCCCCTCTCTCTCTGCCCTCTCACTATCACCGATCCCACTCTCTTTTTCCATTCTCTCTGTCACTTACAACCTCTCTCATCTCCCTCTCCCCCCTCACTCTCCCCCCTCTCTCAGCGTTTTCCCTTTGCACAGTCTCTCCTCTCTCACTTCCGGTTCAAAATTATCTCTTACTTTCGTTCTCCTCCTCGCTCTCAGTCTCCCCTTTCTACTTTCTCTCGCTCTCCCTCTCTCTTCTCTTTCTCTGTCTCTTCTCAATTTATCTCTCTGTCCTCTCTCTCTCTCTCTCTCTCTCTCTCTCTCTCTCTCTCTCTCTCTCTCTCTCTCTCTCTATCTCTCTCTCTCTCTCTCTCTCTCTCTCTCTCTCTCTCCTCTCTCTCTCTCTCTCTCTCTATACGGCAGACCATCTCCTGCCTGTTTGTGAATGTGTTCTGACATCTGCTCTGCACTCCTGCCGTCATCCTGTACTCGCTGAACGTCCGCATCTTCCCCAGCAATGGGTACTGCTACAGCGGATGCCGGATGGTGAGTACACCCCCCCCCCTCACCCGCTGTATCCCTCCAGGTTCGGCACACCTCTGTAAGGTCACTCCTAAGCTCCAGGGAAAAAAGTCCCAACTTGCCCGACCACTGTCTGTAATTCAGCCCCTCGAGTCCCGCGAGATCCACTTCACTCTGTCCAGCTCAGTGTTATCTTTGAGAAAGCAGAATGGCCAAACCCGAGCGCTGGTACTCCAAGTGTGGCGGCCTCCCCAACGACATGTGCAATCATGGCGTGAGACCCCGTCTCATTTACACGGTGCCCTTTCTGACGATGGCGGGCATGCCAAACGCCGCCTTCACAGCCCCTTCTTCCTGTGACTTCACATCCAGGGAACCAAATAACAAAATTTGGTGCATTCCGTTAATCGAAAGCTGAAGTTCTAAGACAGAGTTAACACAGACTGTCCCCCCCACTTCCAAACGCATCTCCGTCTCCCACACTCACCCTTCTCTCCCCGACGCTCCCGTTCCATTTCCACGGTCTCGAACCACACCTTTCAACCCTATACCCCAAACGCTCCTGTTCCTCTTTCTTACCAGCCATCTCTCCCTCCCTCTTCCCCTCTCACTATCTCTTCTTCTTTCCCTCCTTCCCTTGGCTCCTACCAATCTCACACCCCCTCTGTCTCTCACAGCCCCTCCGTCTGTCATCCCTCTCTCCACCTTTCGGTCCCATCCTCTCCTCCCCTCTCCCTCTCTCTCCCCCTCTCTGTCTCTCAAGCTCACACCTTCTCACCCCCTCTCAGCCCAACACCTCCTTCTCTCTTTCTTCCCTCTCTCCCACTCCCTCTCACCCAAATCCATCTCACACCCCTCTCTCTCTCCGGGTCTCACCCGTCTCCGTCTCTATCCGCTCTCCCATTCACTTTCACCTCTCTCCCGCCTCTCTCTCACCTCTCTCTCCCCCTCTGCTTTCCACCTTGCTCTCTGATGCCTCTCAAGTTTCTCACCCCCCTACAACTCTCTCTGCCGTTTGTCTTTCACCACTTTGTCGCTTCCATCTTTGTCACCCCATCTCTCTTTCCCAAATATACCCTCTATCTCCCCGCTTCGCTCATCCCTCTTCAACCCTTCCCCATTCTTCCTCACATCTGTCTCCCAACTCCGCCTAACCTACACTCCCACTCCGAACTCTCCACGATCTCCTCTTCCCCTTCTCTCTCCCTCTCTCTCTGCTCCTCTCCGTCTCTCCCCCCTCTCCCCCTCTGTTTTCCACCGACCTCTCCTATCCTGCCTCTCACGTTTCTCTCCCACCCCTCACACACACCTCACGGTCATCGTCAGCTGCAGGAACAACGAGCGCTGCCCCGCACAGCCTCGGGTGGTCGGTGGGATCTTCCTGTGCAGGGGGTTCGATTGACGAGGGTTGGGAGATAGGTAGGAGAGATGGGAGAGAGAGAAGGAGATGAAAAGGGCGGGAAGTGACGGATGGTAGCAACGGAGCGGAGGGGTAGAGAGAGAGAGATGGGGACAGAGGGGAGAACGGAATAAAAGAGTGCGGAGAGGAGGTGTATTTAAGTTAGGGTGAGGGAGAAAGAGGAGGGGGAAGATATGGAGAGAAAAGAGGGGATGGAGAGGGGGAAGAGCGGGAAGTGAGGGAGAGAGAGGCCAAAAGAGTGGGTAATGGATCTAGCAGATCTAGCAGACTCTTCTCCTCCTTTCTCCTCGCCTTCTCTTTCTCCCCTCCCCTCCTCAATCTGATCCCTCCCTCTACCCCACCCTTCGGGAAATGGAGGTGATCCACGCCGACCAGCCCGCACCACCAGACCTCGCCCCCATCTCCTCCGGAAAGACGGCGCCCACTCCTGTCTTTGACGGGCCCCAGGGACTACACGTTCCCCAATTCACCTGAAAGTCTGAAGGATTAGGGCCGACCGACGTGAGGAGGATAGCAAAAAGGAAGAGAACTCGAAGCGGGATTTTGGAGACGGGTGTGGTGGTAGGGTATCGGTACCAGACCCTTCAAGTAGGCACATTTCTCCGCGTAGGTACCCCCAGTTCCAGCTCCTTTGTTACGAGTTGTCCTCTCCCACCCTCGCTCTCCCGTCACTCATGAAACACTCCGCTCTCTGTTCCCCTTCTCTCTCCACTAGGTCCGGCCATCTCATCCTGGCTGGCAGCCATTTTGTGATGAGTACCACGGTTAACCGCTCTCCCAGCATCGCTGACTGAGTCGCACACTTTTGCTCATCGCCCATCTTCTGTTTATTCAATCTCAACTTCCCATCCTTCCTCTCTTTTCCCTCGCTACCCGCTATCACAATTCTCCAGTTAACCGTCTGCCGACAGCCATTTTGTAGCAGGGTGTGACACTCGCTCCCTTATTCCACCACGAAGTGTTTCACTCCCTCACACTCACCATCTTGTTATCATCCTTCCCATCCTATCTCTCGCAAACCCCTTCCCTCCCCCCACTCGCTCTCCACTCCCCACCACCTCGATGTCCTGCACTTTATGCTGGTTGGCTGCCATTTTGCGTTGCCAATTATCGACTCTGTTCATTGCTCTCTCTCTCTCTCTCTCTCTCTCTGTTACCCCGAGAGTCACTCCGCTAAACACCCCATCCTGTTCCTCCCCACCCTGCCCCATCAGCGCCCTCCCTCCCCATCGAATCAGTTCATGTCGTTTCACTCCTCCTCGCCCCGTCTTTATCTTCTCCTGTCGGCCACCAGTTTGTGACAGGAACTTCCGCCCCTCCCCTTTCCGCCCCCTATTAAGTCAGTGACTTCGCCACGCTCACCGTCTCATCAGTCCACTCCTCGTCCCAGACTATATAAAACCCAAATTAAAACGTTGTTATTATTAATAATACACTCGATCGCGGGATTGTATCCGTATGTTCCTTCGCCTTAGATTCTATATGCGACAGCGGCCATGGTAAGTCAATGTCTCACTCCATCTCCCAACCCTCTCGTAGGCGGGACATCAGTGAACTCAAGACGATTTTATCTGTCTGCGGGGATCAGTTAGCCAGGAAGAGGCTTTGGTGGAAATGAGGTCCTGGGCATCCGACCTCCCTCGGCCTGGAGCTGAGACGCGACTGTTTCAGTGTGAGGAGCTCCGACCCACTGTTGCTGTGCACTGGGTCAGGGAGGGCAGCAGAAACCTCAAATAAAACTCGAGTCCGGCACCAGGACAGGAAGTAACAACGGTTTATTGATTGCATCCTGAGAAATGTAAATTAATTAAATTGTAAATGTAAATCTGAGCTGCTGACGTGCGGGAATAAATAAGCTGCTCCCGACTCGCTCACAGTCAGACACAATTAACTGACGGGCGAAAGCGAGTGACCGGCTGAATAATCAGTCCCGTTTCTCACCGTCACTCTGCATCGGGGAACTGATGATTATAAAATCACACTTCAGGGCCGTGTCCCGGATCGCTGCAGATCCAGGGTCACTGCCGAGGGATTTGTCCATTTAACATCATTATATCGGCCAGGCTACCGAATGCACCGTCCTCAGCAAAGGGGGCAAATGATTCTCTCCTGGGATAATCCCACCCTGGGAAACCGGTGTCCCAGACTGAGCCCCGGCCCAAGGCTCTTCCTGTCTGGCTAATTCCCCGGGGTGTCACGTGGGCGGGGTCTCGTACACGCACATCCGGTGGAAACTGCAACACCAGACAACAGACGGAAACACGTCACTGCGGGACCGCTTCCGATGTCACAGATCGTGAGACTGGAGCCCGTTCATTTAGAACCGTTGGGAATTAAACCTGGCATGCGGCCATTAAAGGTAACGGCGGGAATTAAAGGGGATGGTGGAGAATCGGCCAAAATATCCCCATCTCGCGGGTGAGTATGTTCATACATTCAGATGTTCACAGGTCCACTGTTAGTCCGGGTCTGGGTTCCTGTAGAGATCTCAGTTCCTTGTCCCCGGTCCAACTGAACCGATTCCCATACAGCCTGAAACAGATGGGAGAATAAAGATGAAATGAACAGATTACCTAACAGTGTCAGTAACAGGGGACTGTGGTTAATGTTTCAACAACACTCACAGTCAAATATCAGCAGAAAACCCGCAGATCCGCTGATATTTTATCACATGGAACATTAACACAAACACTCACCGGATCCGCTTCAGACTCGGGAGGGTGAGTATGAGGCGGCGGAGAGCGGGGACAGATCGGTCTGTGAGCAAGTTGTAACTCAGACTCAACTCCGTCAGTGATGGTTTTGTCCTGAGAGCGGAGGCGAGATCCTCGGTACCAGAATCTGTGAGACCGACATTGATCAGCCTGGAGATGAGAGAGAGTGAGGGTGAAGGACACAGAGAGACAGGAAACGGTACAAATCCCCAGTGTTTATCAGTAACACAATTATTGATCACATTAATGTTCAGTGTCAGACACCCAGTGACTGTAAACACTATGTCCCACAGTCTGGTACTTACCCCAGTTTCTGTATTTTACACTCCGGGTTCCTCAGAGCCGCAGACACCAGTTTCACTCCTGAATCTCCCAGTTTATTACCACTGAGGTACAACTCCGTCAGTGATCGGTTTGTACTGAGAGCGGAGGCGAGATCCTCGGCACCAGAATCTGTGAGACCGATATCCTTCAGCCTGGAGATGAGGGAGAGTGAGGTTGAAGGACACAGAGAGACAGGAGACGGTAAAAATCCATAGTGTTTATCAGTAACACAATTACTGATCACATTAATGTTCAGTGTCAGACACCTAGGGACTGTAAACACTATCTCCCACAGTCTGGTACTTACCCCAGTTTCTGTATTTTACACTCCGGGTTCCTCAGAGCCGCAGACACCAGTTTCACTCCTGAATCTCCCAGTTTATTTTCATTCAGTCTAAACACAAACAGACAAATTGAGGAGCAAAGTGATTCAAACCGTGGGACTGAGGGAATTTCTCTCACTCGGATATCTCAGGAAACATTAAACCCTTTAGTAAATCACTGATCGGAGTTCCCATCACTGTCAATGTCCCTCACTGCCCAGCTCCAGCGTATTCACCGAATGTCAGTAATTTAGTCTGTCGGTGTGAGCCTGCAAGGTCCACATATTCTCTCATTCCCCGATGGTGAGAAAAGTGTTCCTGGGTCGGAAAGGGCAGGGATGAATTCGAACAGTGAGGAAGAATTGTGAATGGGGAAATGAAGGAGGAAGGAGAATGGTGAAGAGAGATGCCACAAGTGGAAGGGGGGATGGGGAAGAGAGATACCACACGTTGAACGTGGTTGGGAATGAAAGATCCCACAGGAGGAAGGGCGATGAGGAAGGTAGACCATGCAGGGGGACGGGTGCTGAGGAAGAGAGATCCAGTAGGATGAAGAGGGATGGCGAGGAGAGAACCCAAAGGAAGAAGGGGATGGGGAAGAGAGGAGGAATGGATGCTCACAGGAGGAATGGATGCTGAAGTAGATCGCCTGAGAGCGGAAGGTTTGAAGTGGGGGACATGACTATTTGGCGTCGGGGTAGTGAGCACAGTCACACAGGTGGACAGACGGTGATTGTCACACACGGAGAAGGACAGGGGAGGACAATCTCACAATGGTATTTCTTTCCTTCTCACTGGGATAGTCTGCTGACGGTCTCTTGTCCCTCACCGGGAAGGGGGTGTGAATCTCTGACCCACCTGCTGCAGTCAGTGTTGGTCTGCGTGTCAGTAACAGTGAGAAGGAACATTGTTAGTGGACGTGTCACAGGCAGTGAGAAACAAGGCCATTCCTGTGATTTACTACCATTAAACCAATGGGCGTTGTTCACTGATATGATGGTGTCTCCAACGTCCCTTCACAAGGAACCACAGAACCCTCTCGTCCTTGGGGAATTACTGACCGATCCCCTGGGCATTTGTCACAATTCTTCAGAATCTGGTTTACTGCAGATTTACCCAAATCCCTTTACATTGAAACAACACAATGAAACAGTTTCAAAGTTCAGAGTGAGAGATAAATCAAGTTACCTCAACTCCTGGCACTTGTGTAGCCCGGGTCCCAGCCGCTGGATTCCTTCACAAAGAATGTGGCAGTTCCACAGGTCGAGCTGTTTTATTGTATCACAGAGTCCGATGACTTGAGACAGGACCGCGCAATCAATCGGGTCAGTGTCATTCCACTGAATGAAAGTGATTCCATTGATTCCAGTGCGGCGTGAGCCAGTCCACGATTCTGAGACTCAAACAGGTAGTGCAATGTGTTCAGGAGGCTCCTTTTACCAGCTTCACTCCCCGTGTTTCCACTCTGGCGTTTAACCTCCTCCTTCACCCAGTCAATCACTCGGTAGGTTGTTTGATGAGGAAATGGACCCAGAAACTCCTCCAGGCCCCGAGCTGTCATTGGGGAGGAGAGACCAGCGACAAAACGGAGAAATACCTCAAATCTCCCATCTGCCAATTTGTGAGCTTTAGTGAGGAGTTTAAGGATATCCCCGGGATGTGGATTCAAGAATTGTGCGACTGCAGCTACAAACTCTTGGATGGTGAGGTGTGGGAATGTGTACATCACGCTCCGGGCAGAATCCTCTCTCTCCAAAAGCTCCATCAGGAACCCGGACAGGAACTGGCAAGGCTGCAGATTGTAGTTGATCAAATCTCCAACTGTAAATATTAGCTTCTTCTCGAACACTCCTCTGAAGGCCATCTGACCAACTCTGAGTAACACATCACGGGGGTTCTCAACCTCACGGCCGTGGTTTTTCAGGATGTTGTAAATATAGTAGGTGTACAGTTGGGTGATGGACTTGGGAACTCGCAGCGGGTCCCTGACTCTTTGTGTGAAGAAGTGACCCAGTGCCAGAGCGAGGATCCAGCAGTAGGAGGGGTTGTAGCTCATGGTGTACAGGATCTCGTTCTCCTTCACGTGTTTGAAAACAGCTTCTGCCACCGTCTGATCTTCAAAATGCCTGAAAAAATATTCCTTCCGTTCCTCACCAACAAATCCGAGGATTTCAGTCCAGACACTGATCTCAGCCTTTTCCAATAAATGTAACGCAGTGGGACGGGTGGTCACCAGCACTGAACACCCTGGGAGCAGCTTGCCCTGGATTAAACTGTACACAATGTCAGACACTTCACACCACCACTCGGGATCTGGGCATTGGTGCTTGGGTTCTGTATCTCTCCGAATGTCAGCAAAATCGATTCTGTGTTTGAATTCATCCAAACCATCGAATATAAATAGCAATCCCTCTGGGTTCTTCCAGACATCTCTCAGTAAATTTCCAAAGTAAGGATATTGATCCAGAATCAGTTCACTCAGGTTTATTCTGCAGTTAATGGAGTTTAAATCCCGGAATTTGAAACTGAAAACAAATTGGAACTGTTGGTATATTTTCCCGGTGGCCCACTCATAAACAATTTTTTGTACCATTGTTGTTTTCCCGATCCCCGGGACTCCGGCCACTGCTGCCGAACATCCCGAAGTTGATCGTGCGAAGAATCTTTTCATTTTATCCCGAAACCGATGTGAGTAATTGTTTTGAAACAGATGAGTAATCCGGATTTTCTCCAGCTCTCTGCGGAGATGTTTCTGTCTCCACTCTTCGTGGTCTCTGCCTCTTGCCAGCAGCTCATGTTCCACCAGTCTCCGATCTCGAACAGTAGAAATGACCGTGAGCTCAGCGTATCGATCAACCAGCTGGAAAACCTTCACCTTTTCCCTCATCAGGATCGTGTTCACTCTCAGTGTTTCAGTTTGTGCCCGCAGAGTCTCCTTGTGTTTCTGTTGAACATCTTCCATGGGAACAGACAGTGGAGAAACTGTTAGATGCTTCAACTCAGAACACAGTATTTAAGCACACAAGAGTTAGCTCAGAGCTATTGTATTAATTGGATTCACTAATGAAATGGATGTTCGTGCAGTAAAGTAAATGCAATTAACAGACCCCTGACTGGACAGAGAGGCCTGGTCCAGATAAACACAAAGTCATCACATTTCCATATTAACTGTGCTTTGAAGGTTAGTATTTCCCTGGAAGTTTACTGACCCCCGACTGTCCCGTACCGGACAATCTCCCACTACTGTCACAGCTGTCATTTTTTCCTGTGGAAGAAACTTTTAATCCCCAGTGTTGATGTGGCGTATGGACATAGAGAAGAGGGTAGTGGGCATTCTGTCAAAGGAACAGGTCGGGGAATCACAGCTCCCCGTCCCCTCCACCGTCACTGATTCAAAATACAAACAAGTAGCTTTGCTGATCAGCACGTGCACAGCGTGTTCGAACCCTGCCAGGGCTGTGTGGGGTCTCACAGTGTGCCACGACCCTGTCAGGGGTGTGTGGGGTCTCACAGTGTGTCAGGACCCTGTCAGGGGTGTGTGGGGTCTCACAGTGTGTCAGGACCCTGTCAGGGAAGTGTGGGGTCTCACACTGTGTCAGGAACCTGTCAGGGGAGTGTGGGGTCTCACAGTGTGTCAGGACCCTGTCAGGGGAGTGTGGGGTCTTACAGTGTGTCAGGACCCTGTCAGGGAAGGGTGGGGTCTTACAGTGTGTCAGGACCCTGTCAGGGGATTGTGGGGTCTCACAGCGTGTGAGGGCCCTGTCAGGGGTGTGTGGGGTCTCACAGTGTGTGAGGACGCTGTCAGGGGTGTGTGGGGTGTCACAGTGTGTCAGGACCCTGTCAGGGGTGTGTGGGGTCTCACAGTGTGTCAGGACCCTGTTAGGGGAGTGTGGGGTCTCACAGTGTGTCAGGACCCTGTCAGGGGAGTGTGGGGTCTCACAGTGTGTGAGGACCCTGTCAGGGGTGTGCGGGGTATCATAATGTGTCTGGCATCTGCCAGGGATGTACGACGATCTCGCCGTGCATCAGGAACCTGCGGGGAATATGTGGGGTCACACAGTGAATCAGGACACTCTCGGGGTGTGTGTATTCTCATAGCGTCAGCACCCTCTCAGGGATGTGTCGGGTCTGACAGTGTGTAAGGACCCTGTCTGGGCTGTGCGGAGTCTCACAGTGTGCTAGGACCCGGCCAGAGGTGTGTGGGGTCTCACTGTGCGCCAGGACCCTGTCAGTGGTCTGTGGAGTCTCACGGCGTGTCGGGATGCTGTCGGGGGTGAGTGTGGTCTCACAGTGTGCCAGGAACTGTCAGAGCTGTGTGTGGTATCACTGTGTATCAGGGCCCTAATAGGTGTGTGCGGTTTCTCGCAGTGTGTCGGGATCCTGTCAGGGGTGTGCTGGGTTTCACAGTGTATCAACACCCTAAAGGGGGTGCGTGGGGTCTCACAATGTGTCAGGAAGCTGCCAAGGGCTGTGTGGGGTATCACAGGTTGTCGGGACACTATCCTGGGTATTTGGTGTCTCACAATGTGTCAGGACCCTGTTAAGGAGCGTGCGGGCTTTTCAATCAAAGTATTCCAGTGAACAACAACACACACAAAATGCTGGTGGAACACAGCAGGCCAGGCAGCATCTACAGAGAGAAGCACTGTCGACGTTTCGGGTCGAGACCCTTCGTCAGGACTAACCGAACGGAAAGATAGGAAGAGGTTTGAAAGTAGAGTGGGGAGGGAGAATTGCGAAATGATAGAAGACCGGAGAGGATGGAATGAAGCTGAGAGTTGGAAAGGTGATTGGTGAAAGTGATACAGAGCTGGAGAAGGGAAAGCTTAGGAAAACATTGATTGTTGAAATATTTACTTTTGAGAATGTGATAGTGGTAGAAATAATGTTCTTCAACAAGCAGGGAGAGAATCGTATTCAAAAATCGATGTGGGAATTTCACTACCGTGACTGGTCCCTCGGGAAACAGCATGAAGAACAGTGAAGAATGAGTTTGCAGTCAATTTGTCCTTAGTGCAGGGAAACGGAAGGGTTTTAATGTCTGAATGTGGACTGGAAAAACCTTAAAAGAGGTGACAGAAACGTGAGCAATTTGAGAACTTTCACTGTTGCCATTTGAGATTTCTTTTAGAATTTATTTTTTGGAAATGAGGCAGGCTGAAAGAGTGTTGTGGCCGAGAATCGTTACGTTTCTATTCAAGGGCTTCGAGTAATCAGTTAAGACACATGGGCAACCGTAAGATTAATAATTTTTACGATATCTGTTTTTCCTTCGCGCTGTCCTCTGTTAAATGTGCAGTTGAGTGATCCAACTCAGTATGCGATTATGAAGCCTTACAATCGCTTGAACCCATGCTCTGCCCCGGGCTCCATTTTTACCGACACAATGTGCTTACGGATGAAGTGAGTTTCTTATCCAGACAGTCACAATTTAATTAATTGAAATATTATTTATATATATTTTAAGTCCTTTGCACCTTCCTTGCCGCGATCCCAGAACCCACTGTTTCTCTGTCCTAATTCCCATCTCTCACCCTTCCAGAGTGTCCATCACACAACACATCAATTTCAGCTTCTGTGGACTGAGCTGAGGATTTTGTCCCCATCACGCCCTCACTGACACTCTCTCCTGATGGTATTCCCAGGAATTTTGAGTCGGAATTTAAAGTGGATAATTTAGCAGTGTTTGCAGTAAAGGGGTGCAGATGTGAATATAATTGGTAACATCTGCTGTTTTGGGGTTCAACAGACTAGTTGGGGTGTTATCTGCTTTTGTCATTAAATTATCATTTTTATTCTGTGACGAGAACTTCAATGGGCTTCCAGTTCTAAAAATTATGACCTGAAGGATCTGAGGGAAATTAGAAAAGTGATTTAGGATGAAGGCTGTACCCGGGTCTAGGCTGTTGTCGGGAAATTATTGCACCTTTATGAGTAAGAAATTTCCCACAATTTCGCTCCTTAGCTTGCCATTTTCTCCATTCTGACCGGGGTGGAGGGATCTGTTAGTGCAGGTCCCAATGATTCCTTTCAGCAAACTCACCAATTCTCTGCGTGGTTCCTCATGCTGTCCTGTGAAATCTCTCCCTCCAGCAAACATTTTTCCCTGTGTCTCACTGTGCGCTGTGTCACGGTGGAACATTTACCTGATCAAATCCCCGTGGCTCAACAACGACATGGCCTACACAACATCAACCTTCAGTGGAAACAGCGGTTTCTTCACTTACCTTTCAGCTCCCTGGGAATCTCCGGTACGGGTCGATGGACCGGAACACAACCTGGTCAGATTTAAACAATTTGACACGTTTCAATTCCTCAAATTATAAGTATGTAATGTTTGAATCCAAAATTAAATTAATCTCTGATACTCTCTCACCATGTTCCTGTATTTCCTTCAGTATCTTGTCCAGCTTTGGGACACCAATCCGCATTTTCACAAAGGTTTCCCACATCACCCTCCGGGCGCGGCAGCCTTTCTCCATCACCAGGCTCAGGAGGAGTTTAGAACTGTCCGCCCGCTCTCCCTTATCAGCGAGATCAGAGATTTTCTGTGAAGAGTAACGGTGAACATATTGGGGACTGACAGATTCACACAGAGAATGAGAAGTAAATGATGTGCTCTGTAACGGGATCACACTGAGCAGTCACCCGGACGGGTGCTGATCCTGTCTGGACATGGACTGTACATTCTGAGTGCAGAGCACATGGAGGGACATTCACCGTGAACCTGGTCCACCAGTCAATGAGATCCTGGCTGGTCTGTGACCGATTCATTGACGTGGCTCGAAATCCATAAATAATTCCTCACCGGATTTGCCGGTCTAAAACAGAAATCGGAAAATAACGATGACAGATGAAGAAAGAAGTCAGGAGGGTTTTTATTACAGAGTGAGCTGTCTCGGAGAAGTTGCAGAAAGGATGATGTGATTCATCTCCTCAGTCCGCCAGTGTCCAACATGACAGCGGATTACCGGCTGACACCTGATGCCTTTCCTTTGCCTTTTTCCAGTGGAGGTTCCTTCAGTGATTACACATTACAACATGGCAGTATTCCCCAATCGACACTATTTGCAATTACAGATTGTAACACAATCATCTCCACCCAGAACAGAACACACTCGAGTTCCTGCGGCATCCAGTAATAATGCCCCGGCTCTCACTGACATCCTGCCGTCACGCTGCGCGGTCTTCCCAAACCGAAACCTCCCGTCATATTTCCACTTAATACTGTAAACCCACACAACTGTTCCCTTCACAACTCACTCTGAACATTGCGCAGCCACCCACCAGTCCACGGGGTCTTTACACCCCTTTCTGTCACTAGTTCAGAGTCGCATTTTCTGATTTTCTGCACAGTATTTATTTCCCAGTTGTTCTTTTATCGAACTTAATATCCGATGAGTCAGAGTTATGACACCCACCAGTCCGGTGATGTGTGAAAATTCAAACCCATTCTCCCTCCCACTCACCCGATGTTCCTCTCCGCTGAACTGATCCTCGGCCGTTAACGCCAGGCTCACTCCGTGCACCCCTCCTTCCATCGCCTGCTCCAGCCTGTCCCGGTAGAAGTTCGTCAACTGCAGGAGCTGGAAATCGTCCCAGCTTGCCAGGAGCTCGGTGATCACTGAGCTCGGACCTGTGAAGGAAAATAGTGAAAATGAAATAAATTACTGACCAAATTATATTGGGCAGTAGCTTTCTCTCTGGAATCTAAAGATCACAAAACACAGACCGAAATATATATATATATATATAACATGTAACAATCACAGCACGGAAACAGGCCATCTCGGCCCTCCTAGTCCGTGCCGAACTCTTAATCCCACCTAGTCCCACCTACCCGCACTCAGCCCATAACCCTCCACTCCTTTCCTGTCCATATACTTATCCAATTTTACCTTAAATGGCACAACTGAACTGGTCTCTACTACTTCTACAGGAAGCTCATTCCACACAGCTATCACTCTCTGAGTAAAGAAATACCCCCTCGTGTTTTCCTTAAGCTTCTGCCCCCAACTCTCAAATCATGTCCTCTCTTTTGAATCTCCCCTACTCTCAATGGAAACAGCCTATTCACGTCAACTCTATCCCTCTCAAAATTTTATATTCCTCGATCAAATCCCCCCTCAACCTTCTACGCTCCAATGAATAGAGACCTAGAGACCTAACTTGTTCAACCTTTCTCTGTAACTTAAGTGCTGAAACCCAGGTAAGATCCTAGTAAATCGTCTCTGCACTCTCTCTAATTTACTGATATCAAATATATATAGGAGGGAGGGGGGTTGGAGTTCAGTGGGAAGGAACGGGCTGGGACTGAGCGTTGGAAGCGCCGGGAGTGTAAGAAGGGGTATACCTCCAGCTGTTGAACGCTGCTCTTTCTTGTCCCCGGGAATATAGCTCTCTGTTTTGGAAGGACTCTGCTTATTCCTGTGAATATAGTAACCATCACCATCACTCTCCTGGTACTGCCCATCACCACCGCTTTGCTCGGGGTTACTGTCTGCCTGCCTGGTCAACCCCTTCCGATGCAAATCTCTGAGATTTCTCACAAAATGCTGCAGGTACTCAGCAGGTCAGGCAGCATCTATGGAGGAGAATAAACTATCAACGTTTCAGGACAAGGCCCTTCATCGAACTGGAAATGAGGGGACATAAATTCTAGATATTGCTACATTACTTTCTCTTCCCTGTGGTCCTGATCCAAAACCTCAAATGTATATTCCTCTCCATGGATGCTGCCTGACCTGCTGAGTTCTGTCAATATTTTGTGTGTCTCTGTGTTGCCCAAAACTTTCAGCATCTGCAGAATGTCTTGTCTTCTGGAGTAACTCGCTATTTTAATGTGCATCACAATCTGTTAGAGGAGCTGGAGCAGACGGTAACTGTACTCCTTTCACGAGTGACTGTGCTTCCCCCAGAGAAGTTGACTCTCTCTCTCATCTCTCTGCTCAGTTTTCACAAATATTTTGTGAATTGCCGATATTGAATTAAACCCAGATGCAGAATCAGCAGAGTGTTTATAAATTAAAATAATTCGCATACATACCCGTGTCGTTTCCCGATGTTGACAACACTGGAACTCCTTCATAACTCGTACCTTGACCCATTTTGATGTCAGATGTGATCAGTTTTTGCTGCCCAGTACCAAAACAAATAACAGGAGAGTCAAACATTAATTGGCGTTTAAAGGAGAGCACTGTTTTGTTTTTAAACGGAGACAAATATTTCCAAGCACCTTGGGCCGATCCACTGAAGCCTTGACATGGCCGGATCCACCTGCGTACATCCACCCATAGTCTTCATACTTATTGCTTTCAACACATTTCAACCAACCCAACTGACGGCATGATGCCCTGTCCACAGCCTATCCTTGCAGTCTCTCTGAACATTGCACCTACCTTTATATCAACTGCTCCATAATCTGCCCAAACACTCTGGTTCCCATTCCGCAACGACTGAGTTTAAACCGACTGCGGCAATTCCTGCAGATCTGACTGCAGGGACGTTCGTTCATCTCAAGTACAGATATAACCCGTGCCTTTGGTACAGGTTCAAATGGGACCATGGCAAAACCTATTTCTGCTTTATCATAGATTCATCGGTTCTTACAATTTATTACTAGAAAAGTACTTGATGACGACAAAGTACGTAAATGTAAATTATCGGTTGCTTTTTTCTAGTTAGGACTGAGTGAAATGTGGTGCCGGGACTGTTGGCAACATATGCGTTTGTTCTTAGCAGAGGCTTTCACAAAGATGTAATGGATGGCAAGTATATCATTGCTTCTTGCAACAGCCAGAGGACTCAATGAAGTGATGCTGTCGTTGACGGTAATATCACATTTCTGCCATCACTGCAGCAGAAAGCAATTGCTTCGTCTTGCAAAGTGAGGAACATATCAACGCATTTTGAGATGAATATGTCGTAACACAGGCAAGCATGGAAACATTCAAACTGTCCTAAAGCTTCTTTAGAAAATGCAAGAATTTGAAAAGAGCAAACACTGAGGGAACATTAACAAATCTGGAGTGATTGCAACTGGCTCTCACAGAGCATAACTGGTAATTCGGGGCACATTCAGCCTCAGTCCAACTATCTCATACCTTCCTTTGTACAGAAATGTAATGTTTAAAGGACCAGAGTTAGAGTAAATGAGACTCACCAAACTTTCTCCTTGCTGTGTCAATGGAAACTCTGAGTCAGCAGGGTTCTCTCTCCTCGGGCTGGATCATTTGTTGCTATCCCCTCGTCTTCAGCTGTGGTTTGTTTCCAATTGTGGGCTTTTCTTCCAATTAATCACTCACCGCAGGTCGAACTTTAACCAGAGAGATAATGAAGCACGTTAAAAACTACAAAGGAGAACAAAACATGTCTGCACAATGTTAGATACAAAAGTACTGAAATTTAAATGTCGGAGACAAATGTAATGATCTCAGTGAGCAAATCTGTAATTGTCCTTCACGCGTCACCAAACCTGATAAGGGATACGAAGATGTCATCACTCACTAATGGTGAGATGTAAGACAGAGGAGTTGAATTAGGTCATTTTGTCCATATAGTCTGCTCCAGAATTCAGCCTTGGCTGATTTATTCCAACGCCGTAGTCCTGCCTTGTGCTATAACACGCAACATACTTAGCAATCAAGAAGATGAACATACCCAACGACAGTCTCCATCACCCTCTGTGGCAACGTAATTCCACAGACCAATCAACACCCGTCTGAGCTAATTTCCCCCATCTTAGTTTTAGAGTGGAGCTTCTTTCATCTGAGGTTCCATTCTCAGATCCCAGAGTCTCCATCTAAAAGAGACATCATCCCGAAATAACATCCAGGTTTTTGCGTATTCAGAAGTTTTAAATAGCACGACATAGTTCAACATAACGTTATGGGCCGAAGGCCCTTTTCCTGTGATGCATTTTTCTGTCCTCTGTCCATCATCTTGAGTTTCTGTTTGACTCCCATTGGCTGAGTCAAGGTACAGTGAGGGGGGATTTCCAAACCCGGATTGAACACTGAACTTCAGATCTATTTCAACGGCTCAAACTCGGAACAGCCTAACTTATCACCGACTCTCTCTGTGCGGTCTGGAATGGGAACTTATTATCTGCTTTGCTTCTAAAGGAACTCCAGAACCAAGCGTCTGTGAGAACATAAATACTCGTTCAACATCCCATAAACTCGGGTACTTTGACCTTCTGGCGAATTTTATCTGAAATAAACCGTGTGTGGTATTCCAGGTCCCAACCTCACAGTATCACAACTCACAACAAGAGCATCGCAGATCTTCGCCATGCCTCACAATGGGTGATGTAATCCGTTTCATTGCGGAAGGAGTTCCATCCAGTACCATCTGTAGGAGCACTAACCTGGCTCAAAGCCCTAACACTATAAGTTCCATATCCCTGAAGTGGCCTTCCCAGGATTATAAACCAAGCCTCAACGTTTCCGGGAATCTTTGCCGCCAGTAATATGCGACCGTGTCTCAGCTATTATCAATTCAAATACTAACACTCCCACATCGACCAGAAAACAACTGGAAACAGATGATTCTTTGTCTGGACTGGGATCGCGCTGAAACAGGAGCCTTGTGTCACAAAGTGGGCGCGGATGAAATTCAATTTGTCTGTATAGTTTAAATGCGCATATTCGGCTATTGTGTTATTGTTGAGTGAGATACAGGGCAGGTCAATAAGCGGGCACATTACGTGTAGTATAACAGGAACAAAACTATTTTGATAAAAAACTGAAATTATATCACTGAAATCTCAGTACAACAGATATTCTTTTTAAATTGGTCCACAAATTCTGACTCATTTCCTGATGTTTGTGACATCCTGAACAGAATTGTTCAAATAAAATCCAGACTTTCATAATATATCTCTTCATTCCAGCTCCTCCAGAATAAATTCTCAAAGCATTCTCTCGTTTACATAATCGCTCTTGAGGCCATTGTCTCTCCGGTGAGCGGCAGGACCACGGAGCGATAAAAATCATCAATACTCCTTGCAGCACTGGCGGGTTGTTACCCTGGTAACGGAGGAAATGGATCACCGAAAGTAGCCGAAAAAGGAAACAAGAAACTCAATGTGGCAGTTTCTGAGTTTTAGTATGAGCAAAATGAACACTGAACGCTCAACCATTTTGTAATGGCGATACTAAGATTATAGTGGATGTATTTACCCTATCGGGGTGCATTCGGTAACTCTCATGGTAGTTTCACTTCTGCAGAACTATCACTATCAGCGGTACTGACGCAGGTCCAGAATAAAAACACAATTTTAGGTACGACCTGTCTGCAACAAATATCGATTACATGTCCAACGATCAAATTATAGAGCCCTTGGATCACAGACACAGGACTGTTAGCCCATCCAGTCCGTGTCATGTTCGGTGTGGTCCCATCCCCCTGCACACAGACCATAGCTCTTTCTACCTTCCTCTTCAATGTACCAACCCAAACTTCTCCCAAATACTATAATTAAACCTTCATCTCTCACTTCTGTTGGGAGCTGTTTCACCATTCGCACCGCCCTCAGAGTGAAGCAGTTCCCCCTCAGATTCCCTTCAATATTTCACTTTTTGCCCTAAGTCCATGGCCTTATCCAATCTCTGCGGCAAATCATACACATACATTTACCTTACTTAAGTCATAATAATTTTATACACCTCCAGCAGCGTTTCCGATACTGGAGTTCACAGACCCCTGGGTTAATAGTCGTGGTCCATGGCAAAACAAAAAGGTTGGAGACCTCTGCTAGAACCTCCCCTCGTTCTCCTGTGCTCCAGGAACTCAAGTTCAACCTTGTTCAGCCCCTCCCTAAAGCTCATTTCCTGAACTACCAGCAACATCCCCGGCACTCTTACTCCAAGTAGCTGGCCATCACTGCACACAATTCTGCAAATCTGGATTCTCAGTTTCTTTGACAGCTTTAACATTAATCTTCTAGCTTCTCCTTGCAATACGCTGACTTATTAAGGCCAATATGCCCAAAACTCTCTTTAAGACAGTATCTAACTCTGTTGCCACTTTCAAGAATTCATGGTTCTGCATTCCAATTTCACGTGTCCTGTCACACAACGCTGACCCCTGACAGTCACTGTGTAAGTCACATCCTGGTTTGCCCTGCCAAAGTGCAACACCCACACCTACCTGCATGAAATCCCATTTAATAGTTTTGAACTCAATTTCCCAGTTCCAGCAACTCTGTTTCCCAAGAGACTTAAATAATTCCAAGGCAATGTAATAAAAAGCTACAAATGAAATAAACATTCAACAGATAAACAACATCTATGGAGAGAGGAACAAAGCTTATATTTTCAGGTCTAACACCTGGTGTTGGAATGGCTTTCAACAATTTCTGGTTTGACGTTTTCAACATCTTAAGCTTTTCTTCAGTTTCCGTCTGCTCACAGAGAGGCGACAGTGAGTGGGAATTTCCAAACACGGTGAGCATACTGAATCAGGGGTTGATAACCAATGATGCCAAAACTGAACAGCGCATTCTGTGCATTGAGATTATCTCTCAGGTAGGTGCGCCATTTGGCCTTGGGCTGCACAACCCTGAGGAACGAACCTTGGCATGTTTGGCTGAACATTGAGGGCGTTACAGATTACACAGGGAAAGCATCATGTTGTTTGTACCAGAGACGCCTCCCTCCCTGGTGCTCTAAACAGTGTTTGAGGCTTTAACACAAGCTGGTCACAAACGCAATGTCCCTCGCAGGTGAGCTGCCACTGTCTGTAACAGCTGATGCAATAAAGACTCTACAGAGATGCCGGGCCAGAAAGTATCCAGGGTTAGTACTTAGACAGCCCACTGATAGGTTCACGGCCATATTCAACACTTGACTAATTCAAGCTGCTGTTCCCAAGTGCCGCAAATTAGCCACCATCCTCCCTGTACCAACCAACTCTACACCTTCACATATCAAAGTCTCCAATCCTTGCTTACTGGGTACTCACCAATATGCTTACCGACCGAATCACTCTACAGCTGAAGCCATAGCAGGGGTCATTCACCTTGCCCTGACACGCCTGGAAAACAAAGACTGTCAGAATGTTGTTTACGGATTTCATTTTTCTGTTCGACGCTATTGTCCCACAGACCTTGGAGAACAAATTTCTACTCCTTCCTCTAAGCAAATCATTGTGCAAATGGGTGTTGGACTTCCTAGACAAAAGACCTCAGTCAGGATGCGCAACCACTCTTCCCTCTCCATCATCCTCGACACCGGTGACCCCCAGGAGTGTGTGCCGAGCCAATTGCTGTACACTGCTCACTGATGACTGCACGAACACACCCAAGTCAGCACATTGTCAAGCTGGCTGATGACACGACCGTGGTGGGACCCAACACTAATATCAGTGAGATGACGTACGGAGAGAAGATGGTCTGGTGCCAGGCAAATAACGTCTTCCCTAATGTCAAAAAGTCAAAGAGAATGGTTGTTGACATCAGGAGAACTTTCGACACTCACACGGGTCTTCACGTCGGCGCTGTCACAGTGGAAACTGGAAGTAGTTTCAAACCCCTGGGCATGCACTTCTTACAAAACCTTCCATGGTCACAAAATGCATTTTACACACTCAGGAAAGCTCAGCAACGCCACAGGAACTACTCTACGGAGACTTAAGACAGCTGGAGAGTGTTCAAACTCTATATTCTGTCGTCCTTCTCATACGTACGACAGAGAACATCCGAACATCCTGCATCACTGCGTCGTACGGGAACTGCACCGCGGCGGGCAGGAATGTTGTACAGTGGGTATTCGAACTGCCCAACGCATAATTGTCAGCAGCCTACCCGCCATCAAGGATATACGTATATATATATATATATAGGTTCCGGAAACTGGCCAGTAATGTCATAAACATCCTCACCTACCGGGACTGTCCCATTACCATCGGGGCGGATACAACGTAGCAGTAGACAACGTAGCAACCAGACTCAAAAACAATTTCTCCCCAGCAGTAATTCTGATCAACATAACTCACTCCTCCACACCCCCATCACCACGAGTTTACCATTTCCTTCCAGTCACAATACGTCCAGACCCTCGTGTGCCTAACATCACTCCATGGACATGCAGTCAATGTCTGCCACCGTATGTCCAGACACCCCTGTGCCTAAAGTCACTTTATGGACATATAGTCAATTTCAGTTTATACTCTATCGCATGCTGTGTGTGTGTGTGTGTGTGTGTGTGTGTGTGTGTGTGTGTGTGTGTGTGTGTGTGTGTGTGTCTGTGTGTCTGTGTGTGTTTATTACTTTGGTCTTTAATTTTCTGTGTTTTTTTTTTCCTGCTTCAGATTCAGATTAGCAATTATTTTGCACTCTTTTACACCGGTGCTCTGGAATGACCTTAAGCAACCCTGAATCACGAATCCTGTGGCAAATAGAATGACGGCCCATATTATTTATGCTATCTCTAGATGTTATAAACTCCTAAAATGTCACCGTCAATCTCCTGTGTTCCATGGAATGAAAGTCCAGCTCGGCCAAGCTCTCCCTACGAATCGGCACACTAGTCCAGACAACATCTTCCACAATCTCTTCCACACCTCTCCAGCTTGGTAATGTATATCTTACAATAGGGTGAACAAATAATACTGGCTGTTGACTCACCAACAATTTATATAAGCTCAATATAATGGCCATCATCCAAATCTCTATGCCGTAACTGATGGCCAGCATGACTGAAGCATTCATTTCCACCCTCTATACTTGCCCGTAAACTTTCAGTACACTTGTCCTCCCAGGTCGCTCTGTTCCACAACACTCTCTGCCCTCCCATTCAATATACCAGTCCCACCGTGGTTTAAATGTCCAAATGCACAATCTCTCACTTCTCCAACTTGAAAACCATTTTCCATTTCTCAGCCCATCTCCATAACTGACAAAGATCCCAATGAAATTCAGTGTAACCTGTTACACTATCAACTCGTCCACCGAATTTAGCGTCAAGATTGATAACCGCGCCACGTGCATTCATATACAAATTAATGGCATGAATAACAAATTACAGAGGTCTCAAAGATAACACACACATAACATTTGTCACAAGCCTCCATTCCCAAAATCTATTTTCAATCATCAACCTCTGCTTCCTGTCATCGAGCCCGCATCCACCTCGCAAGCTCCCCGCGAATCCCACGTGAATTAACTTTCCAGATCAGCTGCCAGGCAGGATATTGTTAAAGGCTTTACCAAAATCTAGATAACCAACAACATTGCCAAACTTCCTTTATCCCTCAAGTTACCACTTTCAAAATGTCCAGAATATTTGACAGATATGACGCCCAACTGTGTGGTGTAGTCGGTGATCTGCAATAACCAATGTCCAAATGCCCGATATTTCAGCTTTACTGCAGACTGAGGAATTTTCAATCGCAGCTGCAGCATTCCCAACCCGGACGGAAGACCGTATACTGCCAGTTTCATATTCTCAGGACTACATACCAATATATAACCCACACATAGGCACCTCTGGGAGGCTTTGGTGTTTACAGAATTAGCTACCTGGACTGAGGACCGTATACTGCCAGTTCAGTATTCTCATAGACACCAACCCAATATTATAAGCCAAACACAGACTCTTCTAGGACGTTTTGGCATTGACGATTTGCCATTATTTTCCTGCCATTTCCTATTCACAGACTGAGGAACAGGAGCCTAATGACCCTCTGCCTTGGCCGGTGCTCAAGGCTGGGTCACCGGTCTGCAGATACGCTTCAGCTTGTCTCAGCAGCTAAACTGAGCACATTCGATCATTAACTTATTGTTGTATACGATCTTGTCCTGCACAGTTTGCTGAGATGCTTCCCGCAGTGTAACATGAACAAAACGGAGAACGATGAAGTAGAAAATGCTGTGAACTGAGTCCATCCGGCTACATCTGTGAAAGGAGAAATGGTGGAAGACGCAGTTTCAGAACTGAGGCTTCCAAATATGCCAGCGATCTGCTGCGCGCTTCAGTTTTCTCCTTCTTACTATACATTTCCTACAAATGCAGACATTTTTACTGTCTATTTTAATGCATAGATATCAATTGATTACAAAATGCCTGGGATTCCCCAAACTGTTCAACAGATTTGTGTAAATCCAATCCCCACACCCTCCAATGTGTTAGTTCGCAGTTTATGTAATACAGTCAGTGCTCACAGCATCCGTCCCCTCCACTATCATTCTGCTGCATTTGCGCTCGACACTGAGAATCAGTGAGCACAGAGCGGTAAAATGTGCAATAAGTCTTGCAGCTCTGACGGGCCGTTACCCTGGAAACGAAGGAAGTGGCTCACCAAAAATTACAGAGAAAGGAAATAACAGCCTCAATCTGAAACGCTGTGAGTTTGATTGTGATGAAGTTTAACACTGCAGCTATTTTGTAACGTGTAAACTGGAATTGTAATGGCTGTTTGTCCACGTCCCATGTTGTATTCAATTGTACCTTGGCAATTCTAGCTAACAAAGGGTGGGGGGGACAGGAAATGCAAAAAAAAAGAAAGAAAATCAAACAAAAATGATTCCTGGAAAAGTTAATGATGTAAAAGGTGAAAGACAAAGTTCACAATGACGACACGGGTCAGAAGAAAGATTGCTGATACTTATCATTGAGCTGGTGGGATACAGGCCGGACGGAGGGGAACAAGATTGCAGGGAGTGAGTAACTTAACGTAACGAGTTGGAGAAGAGATCTAGGTCAATCAGTGATGGTCCTCCAGCAATACACAGAAATACCTACTACTAGGTAACAGATTCCCAAATAACAAAGCTAGAACAAACAATAAGAATTTCAGCAGATGCCCTTTGCCTGCGACCAAACTTTATCAACGCATCCTGGAATGTATCCCAACCGGACACTTCACACCTTGATACAGCTACTGCTCTGCCTATGACTGCAAGAACCCGCAGACGACTGTGGACTCAGCTGGGCACAACATAGAAACAAGCCGCCCCTTCATGGACTGTGTCGATATTTCCCGCTGCCCCAGCAAAACAGGCAACGTAATCAAAGTTTTCCGCAAATCTAGAAATTCTCACCTCTCCCCACCCATCTGGGCGATGATTATGAAAAACAAAAACACAAGTATATGGCTAGGCTCAAGAATGACCTCCATTTTGCTGTTATATCAATTTGAATGTCCCCAGCTTGATAAGACACAGCTTAATAAGATGGACGCTCGACCTCACTTTCTAACTGCACGCGACCTTGCACCACATGTCTACCTGCATCGCACTTTCTCTGTAACCATCATCCTTTTTTGCCTTTTGTTATTGTTTTATTACCTTTTAATCACTTCAATGTTTTGATTTCCATGGTTGGTACGCAAGAAAAGTTGTTCACTATTCCTCGGTACATGACAATAATAAGCGATTCCCCATTTTAATTGTGTGCAAGTATCAGACAGAATGAGCTTCTGCTCTGGAAAATCTGGAGAGAGATCTCACTCAAGACTGCACACTCCTGAGGAACCCACATACATGGAATACGCTTCCAGGGGTACCCGGAAACATTGGCTGTACTTCGGCAAGTCGTAACAGGGGAACGGAATCAAGAACAAAATCCCAGCACATCACTGATCTGGATGTCACTACTGGTCTCAACGGGCGAAAGATAAAACTTATACGTGGGGTAATGTTTCGAACGTGGTGTTACTGCCATTAGACTTCTCTGTCTGCAACGACAGAAAGGGCCGAATGGCCGCTTCCCGAGTACTGGAACTATGTAAAACAATTGTCGACCTCGGTCATCGCTCCAGTTGAAATTTCAATCCACTGCCGGGCGGAGTGATGGACGTAAAGTTCCCGGAATACAACTCCACAGATGGAAGTAGTTCCGGCATCCATCCTCATCACGCTCCTAGGACTACAGCAACAGGGGCTGAGCGGAGGCTCATCTCAGGCAGCTCGGTGTTAAGGTCCCACAACACGGGTGGACTCCGGCAAGTTTCGGTCAGCAACCCGGATCGAAACCGCCAGTTCGGGTGAGTAAACAGGACACCCTGCCCATTGTCTGACTTCCCCGCTCGGGACCGGCCTCAATACTTACTAATGGGAGCTTTCCTCGCAGACAGCAAATCATCCCCCGCTCCCCGCCGACGATCCGCATCAACACTGAACGTAAAGGAAACCACCAACTATCGACGCTGAGCATGCGCAGTATGAGCTCCGCGACATCGGAGCTTTGGTGGGCGGAGGGGGGATGGGCTGCAGCGTAAACAAACTTGCAGATGCTGCAGCTCCGCTGTAAACGGTATCGGTGAGTCTGTACTGTCAATACGTATTAGAATCAGGTTCAATATCACCGGCATGTGTCATGAAAAAAAATTGTTGCCTTTACGGCAGAAGTGCGAAGTAATACATAATAACAGAGAAAAACTGTGACCTACAATAAGTAGATGTCTGTGCGTATGTGTGCGCGCACGCACTAAATGACTATTGCTAAAATAAAAATGAAAAATGCAACTAATAAACCGATTCCACATTTCAACTGTGTGGAAATAGTAGACAAACTGGGTTGCTGATTTGAAACATCTGGAAGAAGGCAAATGAAGTGTGCATTTTTTTCAGAAGCAGAGATGAATGGAAGAGGTTCAATTCTCCATTAAGTAGGGCCATACATCGGGAAACAGTGGCTGCCCTTCGGCAGGTCGTAACTGTGGAATGGTGTGAAAAAACAATGGCCACACACAATGGGAGTTCGTGGCTGATCTGGACGCCACCATCTTGTCTGAATGGTCGAAGGATGAAAGATGGGTCTAGTTCCGGCATCACCGTCATTCCATCCAACCCGTCAGGACTGGAACAATAGGGACTGAGTGGAGGCTCATTTCAGACGGTTCGCTGTGAAGGTCGCACAAACCGGGCCGCCGCTGACAAGTTCTGCTCCAGAAAGCGGGGCTAGGCTGCCAATTCGGAGAAGTTAATATGACTGACTGCTGAACATCAGGCCTCCCCTCTTGGGACTGGCCTCAAAACTCACCGATGTGAACGTGATGTCTTCACCGTGCAGTCAGCGATCCCTCCCTCGGCTCAGTCAAGCAGACCGGTCGGCAGGGCTTGGGAAACAAACCCGTAATTGCTTCAGATATGTGGTAATATCTGATCACGTGACCGATGGGCGCGTCTCCCCTGACAATTTCAGAATCTGGTTTACTATCACCGGCAAATGTCGTAGAACGTGTTGTCTTTACAGCAGCATTGCAATGTAACTCATCATACACGAAAAAAAAAGTGATTTTATATATGTATATATATATATAACGTGGCTTGGGCTCCCCGATCAAAATTTAAGTTGCTGTGAATAGATAAGTAAGTAGAAGATGAACTGATCTCCAAAAGTCATAAAGTTAAAGATGAAACATTCTTTTCAACTTTTTACGTAAGATTAGCGCATTACTTTTGATTTCTACCATTTTGGAGTGGAAAAAAAGGAAAGGAACATCATGCAAAGTTTGGGCACCCTAAGACATTTGAGTTTTCAGATAACTTTTACCATGGTCTCAGGCCTTAATTAACTTTTTAGGGCTATGTCTTGTACACAATCATTGTTAGGAAAGGCCAGGTGATGCAAATTTCAACATTTTATAAATACCCTGACTCCTCAAACCTGTTCCAACAATCAGAGCCATGGGCTCCTCTAAGCAGCTGCCTAGCACTCTGAAAATTAAAATACTTGATGCCCACAAAGCAGGATAAAGCTATAAGAAGACTGCAAAACGTTTTCAGGTAGCTATTTTTTCGATTCGTAATGTAATTCAGACATGGCAGTTCACAGAAACGGTAAAAGTCTGGAAGATCAAGAAAACTTTCCGAGGGAACTGCACGTAGGATTGTTTGAAAGGCAAATGAAAACCCCCGTTTGACTGCTAAAGACCTTCAGGAAGACTTAGCAGACACTGGAGTGGCGCTGCACTGTTCCACTGTGAAGCGACTCCTGCAGAAATATGACCTTCATGAAAGAGTCAACAGAAGTAAACCTTTCCTGCGTCCTCAGCACAAATTTCGGAAATTTGCAAAGGAGCATCGAAACAAGCTTGATGCATTTTTGAAACAAGTCCTGTGGATGAAGTTAAAATAGAACTTTTTGGTCGCAATGAGCAGAGGTATGTTTGGAGACAAAAGGGTGCAGAATTTCATGAAAAGAACACCTCTCCAATTGTCAAGCACCGGGGTGGATAGTTCATACTTTGGGTTTGTGTTGCCGCCGGTGGCACTGGGAACATTTCACTGGTAGAGGGAAGAAGGAATTCAACTAAATACCAGCAAATTCTGGAAGCAAACATCACACCGTCTGTAAAAAAGCTGAAGATGAACAGAGAATGGCTTCTACAGCAGGACAATGATCCTAAGCACAACTCAAAATTCACAACGTACTACCTCAGGAGCAGCAAGCTGAAGGTTTTGGCATGCTCCTCGCAGTCCGTCGGCCTAAATATCATCGTAAGTTTGTGGATAGACCTCAAAAGAGCAGTGCATGCAAGACGGCCCAGGAATCTCACAGACCTAGAAGCCTTTTGCAAGGATGAATGGGCGAAACGCCCCCAAACAACAATTTAAAAACTCTTAGGCGGCTACAAAAAGCGTTTACAAGCCATGATACTTGCCAAAAGGGTTGTAACTTTTGTTTCGGGCCCATTTCCTTTTTTGTTATTTTGAAACTGTAAAAGATGGAAATAAAAAAAAAACTAATCTTGGTTAAAACATTAAAGAAATGTGTCATCTTTAACTTTATGCCATTTGGAATCAGGTCATCTTTTACTCGCTTAGCTATTCACATTTAAATAAGTTTTGACGAGTGTGTGTGTGTGTGTGTGTGTGTGTGTGTGTGTGTGTGTGTGTGTGTGTGTGTGTGTGTGTGTGTTTGTGTGTGTGTGTGTGTGTTTGTGTGTGTGCGTGTGTGCATTAAATTAAAAAAGAGTGCAGCGTTTAAATTAAAGCGTAATTAGCCTATTCTCCACTTTCGTTGTATGGCAATATTAGTCAGCCTACTGGCTGATTTGGATCTTCTGCGAGGAGATTTAAATGTTCTGTACACGTTTTTGAGAAGCGAAATAAATGGAAAAGTTGTTGAATCTCGGAAAGATACGGTAACAGAAACATAAACACATAGAAAATCCACAGCATAATACAGACCTTTTGGCTCACATAGCTGTTCCGAACGTGCACCTAACTTCGAACTACCCAGTCTTTACCTATTGCCCTCTATTCTCCTTAGCTCCATGTAGCCATCCAGGAATCTCGTAAAAGACCTGTCCTATCCACCTCCACCACCAACGTCTGCAGCCTATTCCTCGCACTCACCACGCTCTGCGTAAAAAGAACTTACCGCTGACATCACCCCTGTATCTACTTCCAAGCACCTTAAAAATATGACCTCTCGTGCTCGCCATTTCGGCCGTGGGAGAAAGCCTCTGAATAGCCACACGGTCAATGCCTCCGACAATCTTGTACACCGCTGATAAATATCTTCCAGAGCCGAAAGCTGGAAACTTCTATACTGGGAAATATTGCCTGCGCTTCGCAAAGGAGTCAGGAAAACAACGCCCGCCCACATTGAGGGGACGTTTCAGATCTGAACCTCGTTGCATTGTTTGAACGGGAGACAGATTAAACTACAGACACGCGAGAAACAAACCCGCAGATGCTGCAGGTGTGCGGTGAAGTAGGAGCGGGATCGTGATCACGTGACCGGTTTACGGACTTTCATCTGACTCAGTGACTATGCTCTTCACCACTCACACACTGCCCAGCCCACCTGCAGCATTTTCTACATTATTTCATGTTCACAGCAACCACATGTTTCACCTTTTCTTCTGTATATTCCCCCTTCCCTCCTCCCTCGTGTCACAGTTACCGGGTTGATCCTCATACCATTCCGAAATGCAATATACTCCCAAATCGTAAATGTGTCATTTGAATCACTTCGGCGTTTCTATGCACTGATTTCAATTCGTATTTATCCGGCTTCACTGTAACAGGAACACGGTCACATCACGAGCTGAGAAGTAGATAGAATTGGCCATTCAGTCCCCAAACCATCAACAAGATGGCGGCTGCTCTCCCATCTCAGCCACATGCTTCTGCCTGACCCTCATTTCCTCGAACCCTTCGGTCTCCACACATCTGCCGGTCTCTGTTTTATGTGAGGACGATCACCGAGTCTTCACGCGCCCTCTGTGGTGGCGATTTACAGATATTCACAACCATCAGGGTGGAGACATATCCCCTCATCTCAGTACCGGACAGTCCACCCCCTTTTTCAGAGACTGTGATCCCTGGCTTAACCGGTAATGATGTTGTACATTTCAATGTGTTCACCTCTCAGTCCTCGATTCTCCAACTGAAAGGGTTATCCTGTTTGTTCTTTCTTCAAATGAAGACCCCACTGATACGGAGATCAATTTGTTCAATCATTATTGCACCCACCATAATAAATACTCTCAAACTGCTTTCTTAATGCTCTATGAAATTAACACTCACTAGAATCTGGGGGAACTCAGAAGGTCAGGTAGCATCTATGGAAAAGAGTCGACATTTCGGGCCGAAACCCCTCTTCAGGACTGAATGAAATGGGTGTGGATTCATCTGAATTAAAGTGTCGAGAGTGGGGAAAGAGGCGATCTGGAAAGTGACAGGTGACAGATGGATGAGGAAGTGCTGGAAAAGAAATAAACTGACAGGAAAGGAGAGTGGACGACAGGTGAGAGGGGAGGGGAGGGGACCCAAGGGGAAGTAACAGGCGGGTGAGAAGAAGTAAAATGTCAGAGTGTGGAATAGGATAAGGGGGCGGGGGCGCGGCTGGAAATTCTGATCACCGGAAGGAGAAATCGATATTCGTACAATCAGGTGAGGGCACCAGCAGCAATTTATGGCCTTGCTTCTCCACCCTGAGGGTAGACTCATCTTAACACAAAAAGAGGCAGCAGATCGACACCATATTTGCAGCCCTGTGCTGCTCCCACGACTCACCCCCACAACCTGTCGACATTTCTACCTTTGCACTAATTCGAGGTTCATATTTTGCTTCATACCGGTGCCAACTTTGATGGAAGTTGATGTACCATGTGAGGGACAGCGTTAACTTGATGGACATATGAAATACTGGAGGAACTCAGCAGGTCGGGCAAAATCTATGGAAATAGATAAACACTTGACTTTTCAGGCTGTGATCCTTCAACTGCCCTGCGAAAGGTGGAAGACGCCAGAATAAGACGGCTGGGGTAAGGGGAGATCCAGCCGACACGTCGATGCCGGAATGGAGATAGGACTTGAAATGATTGATCACCGGGTATTCTGTTTCTGCGGATGGAGTTAAACTTCTGGACAAGATGATAATTAATTTCATTAAAGGTTTGCATGCGTTCACTATCCTCGTGAGCCTGATGCTATAAAAGTCTATGAATCATTACCATATTACCGGGAACGTATAATCAAAATATTATTTTTAATATTGCTATGGCTATGATCTATAACATCGACCATTTCCAGAGAGATTCATTGCAGCCCAATGAAAGTATAACATTAGACGATCATACAAAGTCTATGGAGCTGAGGAATGGACAAAATTAACAACAACGATCATGAAACCGAGAGACGAGTCTGAGATTGTTTCACAACAACATTCACTGACTTCTACAATCGACATGTTTTTCGTCTTTGAGGTTTTGCAATTTCGTGTAAATCTAACCATACCGCATTACAATTGGGATTTTACTTGAATGACATCATGTTTATTTTTATCCCAGCTGTTGGAAAACACGTCAGCCTTGTATAGTATTCAATATTCAGTGTGCTGGAGCGTGTATAAATGAATGACCGTGGCGATTCATCAGATCAGAGTTTCTTCAGCGAGATCGCGGGCAGCTGGAAGACAAGCTGAATCTCACAGACCATGCTTGAAACATTTTACCCTGTGGGGAAGATTTATTTCTTGATTATTGCCCTGATTGCTGTTCCTGGTAAGAACATAGGGGAACTAACATTTGCTGCTCTGTGCGCGGTGTTTGGACTCGTTCAGTTACCGATAGGTATGTAATGCCTGTGTATCAGTGAGTACGGTGCCGACATTGCGAGAAAACTCTCTGTTCGTTCGATGTCCCTTTGAAATTCATGACGTATTCTCGGCGTAAACTAAGCCGGCAGTTGTAACAGATGTGTGGAATGAGCTTCCTGTAGAAGTAGTAGTGGCCAGTTCAGTTGTGTCATTTAAGGTAAAATTGGATAGGTATCTGGACAGGAAAGGAGTGGAGGGTTATGGGCTGAGTGCGGGTAGGTGGAACTAGGTGAGATTAAGGGTTCGGCACGGACTAGGAGGGCCAAGATAGCCTGTTTCCGTGCTGTGATTGTTATATGGTTATATGTAGAGAAACGGATTCATTTTGTGGCTTCATAGTCAACAGTTTTCAATTATCATTGCAAAGCCGTTATCAAAACAAACTCCAATAATCCAATGCGCTCAAAGTCTTTAGGAGCTACTTGGATTTATTCCGTATCATTAGTGCAACATGCTTTAAATTCAGATTTAAAGGCGCGGTGTCATGTTTCAAGAAATTGTTGCAACTTTGAAGGGAACGCTATACGCTGCTGTGCTTCAGGGGAGATCGGTAGTCATTAGTTATGTGTTGGACCCCGAACCATCGGGTGTTTTGAAGATTCAAATAAGCGTCTGTGTGCGATTTAATGTAGCAGGGTTTGATTCCGTGCCCTGTTCCGTGAAGTGCAGAGGGAGTTAAGAGCCAAGCCAGTGGTGTCTATTGGAGGTCAGACAGGGTAACGTTCAAGCGGAACTCCGCTCTGGAATAGTAAGCATCGAAGCATGTATAATCCTGCCAGAGAAATTGGTAGGAAATCCGAAAGAGGCAGATGTTTTGACAGACCTATATTCTCTTTGATGATTTCAACACTCACGTGCAAAGTAGCTTAACAGATCAGCGAACCAGGCAGAATCTTTTTTTTTTTGTAATTAATTTTTTATTGAAGTTCATCATCAACAAACATTTCCATAAGATGTATTTCAGATACTGTACATATATATCATATAATCATATTTGTCATAAATCTCCACATAATATACACTTATAGAAAGGAGAGGAACGAAAGAACAATCGAAAGAGGAAAACTATGTACAATGTAGGGAGTGATCTTTTTTACAACATATTCATTGACTTATGAGAATAAAATCAGGTCTATGCGGTGATATGCAGTTAAACAGTTTTTCCCAGTATGAATCAAATTGATCAAACTTATGATTAACAGATGCTGTTATCTTCTCCATTTTGTAAATGTCCATTATAATTTCCATCCATGCATTTAAAGTTGGGCTCTCCTGTGATAACCATGTAAGCATCTTTTTACTAGCCACCAGTAGTATATTCATTATTTTTTATCTCTTTTCAAACATTCTTAAGTTATATACTCAAAATATATCGTCTAACTGTCTAAGGGTATTTCACATATAAAGCTGCTTTGCAGGGCATTGTGTATCCTACTCCAATCGACTTTGATAACGAGGTATTCCCAGAAAATATGATGATGGATTGCATTTTGATTTCCACAATTTCTCCAGCAGACAGGGATGTTTCTATCATAATGGGATTTCTGAGAGGGTGTAATAAAATAACTTATCAAGTTTTTTCACCCGAAATCCCTCTATTTCTGTGAACTGGTACACTTCCATTGATGCCTCCATATTATTTTACAGTCTTCCTCAGATATAGTTATCCCTCTTTCCTTCTCCCATTTTGTTTTAATGTATGAAGTCGAATGCGTTTTATGATTTGATAAAACCTTATACACGCTTGAAATGATTCTACTACCGTTATCTGAATTATATGCTTTTCTAAATAGCTCTATTAGACATGTACTTGCCTTTGGGTACATTTTTATCCGTCCTATTAACATACAGTCGCATCTGTAAATACCGATAAAAGTCTTGTTTTTCTAAAAAAATATTTATTTGAGTATTTCAAAAATGAACAGTGTTCATTCTTTCATTATCTTGCAAATAGCTATCATTTCGTTAGCTCTCCAGTCCATAAAACTAGCATTCAGTTTATTCGGCGTAAAATACGAATCATATGCACACCATTTAAGAATTACAATGTTTCTCGCTAGTTTATATCTTTTACAATAGGTTTCAATATTTTAAGACTCAATTTCACCCACGGGTTATCAATAGTATTTATTTAACTTTGCAGGTTGTTATCAGCCAAAATTCCCTGTATGGGAATGGAATGTATCCACTCCTCAATGTTTTTCCATTCAGCGTCATAGGATGGGTTGCACCAATATATCACAGCTCTCAACTGTGCTGCAAAATAATAATCTATAAGAGAAAGTATATATATATATACATAACAGCATTCTAATATTTTTGCCAAATCTTTTGGCATAATGGTGCCCAAATATTTGAAAGACTGTGTTTGCAATGTCCAGGGATATTTACTTTCAATGTCTCTTGGTGGGCTATAGTTATATAAAAGTAGGTGGGTTTTATCTATGTTGAATTTGTATCGTGATAATTGTCCATATTGTTCAAAGGATTGCATCAATTTAGGTAAAGAGTACGTTGGTTGCTCTAGATAGATCAAAATGTCCTCCGCGTAACAGGACAATTTATGCTCTGTCCCGTTAATAGTAATTCCCCTGATATCTTCATTTTGTCTGATGTATTGAGCTAATGGATCCAGATATAATGCGAAGAGTAGCGGTGACGATGCACAACCCTGTCTCGTGCCCCTTTCTAAGATAAATATCTATTGGTTTTAATCCTAGCATTACAGTTTTAATAATTGTGTCATGTAGACCAAACCTATGTAAAACTCTGTAAAGAATAATCTGATTAACCTAGTCAAAAGACTTTTCATCGTCCACGCTTAACATTATTGCTTCAATTTCATTTTTTTATATGAACCATAATGTGAAGTGTCCTTCGTATATTGTCTTGTGTTTGGCGTTGTTATATAAAACCTGTCTGATCATTATGTATCAGTGTGGGTAAAAACTCTTCTAATCGTTTGAAAATGGATGTAAATTTTTATAATCCACAATAAGACAAGACATTGGTCTAAATGACCCACATTCTATTTTACCCTTGCCTTCTTTCGGTATAGCTGAGATTATCGCCTCCTTCCAGCTCGGTGGCATTTGCGCCTTTCTTGGAGCCCAGTTCAGTGTGTGGAGTAAAGCAGGAATTAAGATTTCAAAACGTTCCTCTACATTCTTTATATCATTCTGCCGTATATCCATCTGATCTTGGTGACTTGCTTAATCTAAGCCTACTAATTGCAGTTTTCAGTTCTGCTTCAGTTATGTCAACAGTCATCATTCTATTTTGTTCTTTGCTTAAAGTGGGTAAATCTAGAGAATTCAGGAATGTGTCAAGGGTTATGCTTCCCCTTGGAACATTTGAACATGGAGTTCAAAAAAACATTTAAAATGCTTCTTGAATTTCACAGCTTATTTTTTTATATCACTTTTGTTCTTGGATCCCTAATTCTATGAATTGTATTTTCTGCTATCATTTTTTTTCAGTTTCCAAGCCAGTATTTTCATTGATTTAGACAATAGACAATAGACAATAGGTGCAGAAGTAGACCATTCGGTCCCTCGAGTCTGCACCGCCATTCTGAGATCATGGCTGATCATTCACTATCAATACCCAGTCCCTGCCTTGACCCCATATCCCTTGATTCCCCTATCCATCAGATATCTATCCAGCTCCTTCATGAAAGCATCCAGAGAATTGGACTCCACCGTCTTCCGAGGCAGTGCATTCCACACCTCCACAACTCTCTGGGAGAAGAAGCTCTTCCTCAACTATGTTTTTAATAACTGACCTCTGATTCTCAATCCATGCCCTCTGTTACTGGACTCTCCCAACATCTGGAACATATTTCCTGCCTCAACCCTATCAAATCTTTTAATTATTTTAAACGTTTTAATCAGATCCCCTCTCAATCTCCTCAATTCCAGCGCGTACAAGCCCAATCTCTCCAATCTCTCTGCGTAAGACAGCCCTGCCATCCCAGGAATCAACCTAATGAATCTACGCTGCACTTCCTCAATTGCCAGAATGTCCTTCCTTAAACCTGGAGACCAGAACTGTACAAAATATTCCAGGTGTGGTCTCACCAGGGCCCTGTACAAATGCAATAGGACATCCTTGCTCTTGTACTAAATTCCCCTTGTAACAAAGGCCAACATTCCATTTGCCCTCTTCACTGCCTGTTGCACTTGCTCATTCACCTTCATTGACTGGTGAACTAGGACTCCTAGGTCTCTTTGCATTTCTCCCTTACCTAACTCTACACCGTTCAGACAATACTCTGCCCTCTTGTTCCTGCTTTCAAAGTGGATAACTTCACATTTATTCACATTGAATGACATCTGCCAAGTATCTGCCCACTCACCCAGCCTATCCAAGTCTCCCTGTATTCTCCTAACGTCCTCTTCGCATGACGCACTGCCACCCAGTTTAGTATCGTCAGCAAACTTGCTGATATAGTTTTCAATGCCCTCATCTAAATCGTTGACACAAATCGTAAAGAGCTGTGGTCCCACTAGTCACCTCCAGCCAGTCCGAGAAACACCCATTCACTGCTACCCTTTGCTTTCTATCTGCCAACCTGTTTTCTATCCATGTTGAAACCCTGCCCCCAATGCCATGAGCTCTGATCTTACTCACCAATCTCCTATGTGGCACCTTATCGAATGCCTTCTGAAAATCTAGGTACACAACATCCACTGGCTTACCCTCGTCTAACATCCTTGTTACACCCTCAAAAAACTCCAACAGATTAGTCAAGCATGAGTTGCCCATGGTAAATCCATGCTGGCTCGGCCTAATCCTATTTCTGCCATCTAGATGTGCCACTATTTCGTCCTTAATAATGGACTCAAGCATCTTCCCTACGACTGACGTTAGGCTAACAGGGCGATAGTTCTCCGTTTTCTCCTTCCCTCCCTTCTTGAAAAATGGGATAACATTAGCCACTCTCCAATCTTCGGGAACTGATCCTGAATCTAAGGAACATTGGAAAATGATTACCAATGCATTAGATCCACTTTCATAGTGTCTCTGTTTCAGAAACGTTATTTTTTCTCATTTCTTGTGCAACCGAACTATTAATTTCATTCTTTATTTATTCCGTCTAGTGTATACTGTGCCAAACTCAATTTGTGTTTTTTTTTTTCCTAGTTCTTTAAGCTTATTTTGTAATTCCTCTAATGTTTTATTCCTTATTTTTTCTTATAGGAAGATATCGCTATAATTTTTTTCTTAAGATAGCCTTCAGAGTATCCCATAAAAGGAGAGGTGAAACTACTCCGTTATCATTGAATTCTAAGTAAAGGCCAATTTCTAGGCCAATTTCTTTTTTAATTTGTTCCTTAAACTAGGGATCATTGAGTAGACTTGAATTTAGTTTCCAAATATTATTCTTTGATTTTAGGTCAAAATCGACAGATAAATATGCAGGTGCGTGGTCACTTGTATCCTTGATCTTTATCTTTTCCAAACGTTATGAAATAATCTGTTCTTCTCTATACAGAATGGGCGTGGGGGGAGAATAATGAGTGCATTCCCTTCTGTCGGGGAAAAGGTCCTTCCATATATCAATTAGACCAACATCCTCAAGAAGTGTGTTAACTTTCTGATGAAAGGACATTGTTTCATATGTCTTTCGATTGGAAGAGTCTAACTTTGGTTGTAATTGTAAAATTAAGTCTCCCCTACATATCAAGAGACCTTTTACCGGTACCATAATAATATTAGTAATTTTATGGAAGAAACTAATATCATTTCCTAACTGTGCGTATATATTCTATAAATGCCATCCGTCTATATTCCCGCTTACCAGAATATATTTGCACCAGACAGAATCTTTCAATGCGAAAATTGAAATTTCTGATCGGATAGAACCAGAGAACATTACAGAACAGAAACAGGCCTTTTGGCCCTTCTTGGCTGCGCCGAAACTTTTTTTTTGCCTAGTCCCACTGACCTGCACCTGGGCCATATCCATCTAATCCCCTCTCATCCATATACCTGTCCAGGTTTTTCTAAAATGTCAAATGTGAGCCCGCATTCACCACTTCATCTGGCAGCTCATTCCACACTCCCACCACTCTCTGCGTGCAGAAGCCCCCCCCCCAATGTTCCCTTTAACTTTTCCCCTTCAGCCTTAAACCATGACCTCTGTTTTTTTTTCTCCCCTACCCTCAGTGGAAAAAGCCTGCCTGCATTCACTCTATCTATACCCATTATAATTTTATACACCTCTATCAAATCACCACTCATTCTCCTACGCTCTCGGGAATAAAGTCCTAACCTATTAAAATCTTTCTCTGTAACTTAGTTCCTCAAGTCCCGGCAACATTCTTGTAAACATTCTCTGCACTCTTTCAACCTTATTAATATCCTTCCAGTAATTAGGTGACCAGAACTGCACATAATAATCTAAATTCGGTCTCACCAATGTCTTATACAAACTCACCATTACATTCCAACTCTTATAACTCAATACTTTGATTTATAAAGGCCAATGTACCAAAAGCTTTAATTACAACCCTATCTACTTGTGAAGCCACTTCTAGGGAAAAATAAATAACTTGACTCATTGTAAAATAAAACCCGGTTAGGAGTACTTGCAGAATTTAAAAGTGGCGAGCTAAGCGGGGCTCCTCTGTGCGGGTGAGGAACGGAAGTCGAGGAGAGAAGGATGACATGTGCACGGTGAAAATGAGTCTGCAGAGAACATTGTCAGAGGCAGGGGGAGCAGGCCGTCGATGTATGGGGAGAGAGACAGAACCTGGGAGAGTGAAACGCGGCAATCAATATATCTGAGAAATTTGCCGCGGTTTCTGGACTTGACCATTAGCAGAAAACCTAATAAGTGAAAATTTAGAATGAGTTCCCCAAATCGCCCTCGACGTCCTGTTGACAATGCCTCATTCCCCAGCACTAGTCCTCTGCCAGTGACGAGTACCGTACACGTTCACACCACGCACGCGTGTGACGCCTGCGATTCCCGATTTACACGGTTTAAACTGACTGAAGTTGTTGCCAGCAAAGTTTGATTGTTCTGAATTTCCAGCTTATCTCTGTCCGGAGAGCCACGGAGTGGCGAGAGAGTAATTCACTCATTCTGTTTGCTGTTCCCCCAGTGAATTTAGTGGCGATTGTGATCCTGTCCCGGGGTAAGTGCGGCCTCTCCACCTGCACCACTCGCTACCTAGTAGCCATGGCAACGGCGGATCTGCTGACCATCATCTCTTGGGTCATATTGTGGCGGATAAGTTATTATTACTTCCCCGGGACTTTCCTGGACATCACCCCGGTGTGCAGTGTGATCTCTGCCCTGGGAAAGGCATCAACAGACTGTTCTGTCTGGTTTACCGTCATTTTTACATTTGATCGGTTTGTTGCCATCTGTTGCCAGAAGCTGAAAGCAAAGTATTGCACCGGGAAAACTGCGGCTGTTGTTCTGACAACAACCGGCGTTCTATTCTGGTTTAAAAATGTGCCCTATTTCTTTATATATAATCCTGTGAACATGATTGACAATATACCTTGGGACTGTATTACAAAGCCGGGCTACTATACGGATCCCGGCTGGGTGGGATACAGATGGCTTTCCGCTGTTCTAACGCCGTTCCTCCCATTTGCGTTGATAATTTTGTTCAATGCGCTGACAGTCAGACACATTTTAGTGACTAGCCGCGTCCGTAAGGGGCTGAGGGATCAGAGCAAGGCGGAGAACCGCAGTGACCCGGAGATGGAGAGCAGGAGGAGGTCTGTGATCTTACTTCTCACCATCTCCGGAAGCTTCATCATCCTGTGGTCGGTGAACGTTGCCGAATTCCTTTATTACACCATCGCCGGATTGGATCAGAATAATTACAACGATTCTGAAATCATATTTGTACACTCCGGAGATATGCTGGTGATGTTAAGTTGCTGCACAAACACTTTTATTTACGGGGTAACTCAGTCCAAGTTCAGAGAGCAGTTCATCAGAGCTGCCATATATCCGTTCATAACAATTATTCAATTTATTAATAAACAAAATATCTAAGTCTTTCTCAGAAGAGGTGGTGGTGTTTTCCAAGTTGGCATGACAGAACTGCGGGTCATTGATTAACGTTGCCTCGGGGAGAACAAGCTGGCTTTTGTCCGAGAGAGACATAGCACGGGAGCAGGTTCTTCGCAACCCGACCTCAACCGTTTACCAATTTCTAAACTCACCTTAATGTTTTTTTTTCATTTAATGTTTTTTTCTTCTTCAACACATTCTCCTCTCTCGTAACCGCTACAATAATGAGTCCCACGGTCCAAAGTAAATACTTACCGATCAGTTTGCTTCTCGGTGACGGAGAAACTAGCGGAAATATCGCGGACACATGCAGAACGGGCAGGATTCACACTGCGCGCCCCGGTCAGAGTAAGAATCTTGCACAATACTGCAAACACAATTGCTTAGGTTTCTCTTTTATCTTTACTGCAAGTAATATTTCATCGCCAGCTTCTGCCACACTAATGACACTATCGCCCTTATAATCCAGATGAAACGGGTTTGTTCTCAGCTGCGTAAACCTGGACATTTCTTGCTAAATTGCCTGATTATTTGTGAATGACCATTGCCAATGAGTTGACCTATCATTGCCTGCACGGCCCGATACTCCAATAAAGAGATTCTGTCTGCTTAAAAAGCTTCGTACTTCTTCAGCGTTCTTTCATACGCGAGTGCTTTCCTTATTACACCGACATTATTGTCCGCACAGTTTGATCTTTGACTGGAATGTTTGTTTAATCTTTTCTCTCGAACAACCTGTAAACGGGTGAAGTGATGGTCATTGGTCCCAAACGATTTCTCCACAGACTGACACATCAGCCACTTGTACAGTCCCATTCCTTGACCAGTTATCGAGTACGATCATTTGACTTCCGGTTCCATCTTCGTCCCAGTTCATAGAGCGTTTCTAGAGGCATATAGCGCATTTTGCCCAATCTAAATTGTTGGTACTTTGGCAGTCCCAGTAATGTTTCGAGGAGAATTTCACCAACTTTTACTCCTATTGTTATTCATATATGTTTTGCTGTCGGTATTTCATTTTAGCGGTTCTGCAAGAGCTGTTGTACTTTCAGCCTGTCTGCATTTGAGCTGAAGTTGAGAGGTTATGCTGTTCAAGTTGCGAATGTTGTATCAGCCGATCAGGATGGTGGAATTAGGAGCAGGTTCTTAGAGAATGCCGGTCGGAGGGGTTATTGTGACGGACATTGGTGCGGGTCGGGGTCTTTTCGACGGAGTGTAGGAGAGGGTGTAGGAGAGGGAAGATGGCTCAGGGTGCCGTCCCTATCGTACAAGGAGCCCTGTGTAGATAAACGATTTCAAGGATGAAGGGCCAATACCTTGACTAAGAGCCTTGGGACACAGACCGGGAAGCTCGGAACGCGAACAGGCGGCATCCTCGCCTCCAGCCGACTGTTGTCCAAGCCACTGCCCAACCCCCAGTGAGCCGATTACACCGAGGGTCCCTTCTGTCACGGAGCACGCTGGCAATGACTGGATCTAAATGCGGAGGAACGACAGACTCCCATGCAGAGACGGCTACCAGCATTTGTCGATGGCTGAACTTAGCGACACCGGGAGATGAAACATTCCCCAAACTAGCACCACACGCTGATCGTGAAGGAACGTCCCTTAAATAGTACAGCTGACCTAGAATCCCAGAGCCTATAAAAATAAAATCTACTGGGTTAAACTATTAACGATTATTTATAGTTACTCCACAATTAACCAATTAAGGTGCTCTCGAAACCTCAGACCATAACGCGCTCCGGCTCCCCACACAGATCTGGCGAGCTCATGGCACTAGTAGATTTCGACAGATGACTGGCGGTGAGCATCCTAACTAGCTGCATTACCTTCCCGTCTGGAGTTTCCAATACACAGGATCGACAGACGCTGTATACGCTTGTAGAAGCAGACATCTCTATTACCGGTACAACCCTCTCCATCATTAAGGATATGTTCAAGGATCTGTACCTGAAGAAAGCGGCATCTATTACCAATGACTCTGACCATCTGATTTTCTTCCCATCTCTCCTGTGTTACCCTCTCCGGAACTCTCACTGCCCTCTCCCTCCTTCATCTCTCCCCGCCACTATCTCCCCCCTGCCTCTGTCACGACACTCCCTTCACTCTCCCTATGCTAGCCACAGGGGATGGATGCTTAACCTATTCGTACTTCCCAGGTAGGACAATACTCGCACTGCGGACACAGTCCGGGAAACCCGCTCTGGGAAACGGCGATGCTCCGATATGTCTGTATACATTCGGGCTCAGTACAGGACGCGACAGGGAATGGGAGTGAGACACATGAAGAAGACCGACCAGTGCGGGGCCAGGGAAGGGAGAGACGAGGGCGAGAGGTGAGCGCAGTGGGAGGAGGTAAGAGAATGGCGGGAGAGTGGGGAGGGCAAAATGGAAGGGAACATTCAAGGGAAAGTCTCTCTGCCTACCAGCCTCCTTTCAGGCAGCGCATTCTCCTTTCCTCACCCTGCACCCTGGTTGCGACAGGCGACTGCGGACGGAGAGGGAAACCTCTCGAAAGAGTAACATAATCGATGAGATCCGTGGGATCGAAGCAGCCCTTCGTGGAACAGCTGGCAGAACTGTAGGGGGCAGTAGGGTGCAGAGGGTCCAAAGGGTATCGAGGGCAAGAAGTGAGCATCTTTTGTTAACAAGTCCAGAACAATACATGGAGTGTGCATCGGAGGTTGGTCCTCAATCGACTCAGCAGGCCGGGCAGCCGGAGATGACAAAGGGTGAGTGATAGTCAGCGAGCATTCATTCGGGAATGACCTCCTTCTGTGGCGGCGAGGAGTGTAGAGCAAGGATTGCTTCGGGCGGGATTCGCCACCTCGGAGGGACAAGGGACGGAAAGCGCTAAAATGTGGGGACTGCATTCCCCGCTGTGTCTGAGATGGGAAAAGGAAAGGGAAAGAGATACGGCGGGTAAAGAGTGTACGAGAGAGAGAGAGAGAGAGAGAGAGAGAGAGAGAGAGAGAGAGAGAGAGAGAGAGAGAGAGAGAGAGAGAGAGAGAGAGAGAGAGAGAGAGAGAGAGAGAGAGACGGACAGAGGGTGAGGGAGGGGAGACGGAGAAGGAGGAAAGCAGAAAGCAAAAATCAGTCATGGTGTTAAGTCCAGTTTGGTTCTGTACAGCTTTAAATCCGCTCTGTAGTTTACTAAATCGGACTTTGATTTTGTATCAAATCAGAAACAACGAAATGAGCTATAGATTAACACGCCCTTTAAACATGCATGATTGGAAGTTATATGCACTGTTTACGAAAGATATCAACACGAATTTTGGACTGGATAATGCAGAACATTAAATGTAAGGGGAGGTGCAATGGAGCGAACAGAATACAGAACAGAGCAGCTGTATACAATACATGGATAAATATTTGTGATATCAGAAAGCAAAGTAAATAGATCATACTGCGATAAAGGAAAAACGTCTGACAGAATTTACTTCAAGGCTTAACAAAACCTGCTGAACCGTGCTCAACAGTAGAAAGATAACAAAGACAATGAACACTTCCGCTAAACCGATGTTGAGGTATTCCTTTGGCATAATATCTCGGTCTGAAACGGATCTGGAAACCGTACAAAGATAAGTAGGAACTGACACGTCAAATATTATAAAACACTATGGACACTCGTGCGTCACAGATTAACACTGCCTGGGACAAAATGGACAAGAGAGTAGCAGCTATTAAAAAAAAATTACACAACAGTCACAGGAAACGTCAAAGTGTATATTTTCATCAACAGAAACAGGATTTCTCACTCTAGGTGAGCATATGGAATTCAGATAATAGATACACACCACTATACCTAAATGAAAGCACAACTCAGAAAAATGACTAAATGAGCACAATAGAAGAAAAAAAAATGATAACCAGTTGAAAACCGTGACCCTACAAGGAAGAGAGCGCCACGATGAGAGCAGACTAGGTATTGATAAGAACACGACTCAGATTTGGAAACCTCTTGCCAGAAACAGATGGGATCCTTTTGACAATACAGGCCTAGGTGGTAAACACAACAAAAATGTCAAAATACTTATTAAAATATCACGAAATTTCGCGTGATAAATGCAAAACAAAATGCCAAGAGAAACCTAAAACAATCTAACAGACCACAGGATCATGCAGCAATGTAACAATCCGGTTACTTACATAGACACAATCAAATGGTAAACATCATTTATCAAAATCCTTCTTTAAAATACAATCTCTTAAAAAGACAACCCATCTTACTATCAGCAAAACCCTGATTCAGTTCCAGCGTCAGTATTATTATATTATATTATATTATATTATTTTATATTATATTATATTATATTATATTATATTATATTATATTTCAACCGATCTGTAATTACAGACAGGACAATCCATAATAAAATGGCCAGAAAACACTGGATCAACAAGCAGGAACAACAGGAACAACATATTTGAGTCATTCTAAATGTACATAACGTACATAAATCATAAGTAACAAACACCAGGAGTATGCTGAATGAAGCGGAAACTGAATGACTGTGGACTATGAATAGGGTGAACATTTCTCCAACGGCAATATCCACGACTTGTATAATCCCACTTTCACCTCCCGGCAGCATTCAATAATTCGACATCCGGAGCAATATCTATGTAAATGTCTGTAAAGCCTCAATAGTCACCACCAAATTAATACTCTGAAAGTGCCCAGCAGTAGAGAAATGACTGTGCTTTACTATTCCCGTACCTCATGTTTCACAGGCTTGGACTGAGAAAAGAATACAAATAATATTAATATTGATATCCATTGGCAGATTGGAGAAATCTCTGCAAATATGAAGGTCAGGTGGGAAATAAAGCTTCATTTTGTGTTTGGTCACCATCTCTTCTCAAGATAAGGAGCGTCTAAAGAGAAAGCGTGGCTGTAGGTATAAAATTCAATAAACATACACTTTAGAAATGGGAATATGGCTATGGAATCGTGTAATAGTACGAAATGGGAGCAGAATTAGGCCGTTTGGACCATCGAGTGTGCTCCATCATTTCATCATGGCTCGTCCATTTTTCCTCTCAGCCGCAATTTCCTCACTTCCCCCTCCCGTCACTCACCGCCACTCCCGTACGCCTTCATGCCATCACCAATGAAGAATCCGTCACGCGACCATTAATATACATAAAGACGGCACCCACAATTGCCTGGGACAAGGAATTCCACAGACTCACTACTCTCTGGCTGAAGAACTTCCTTCTCCTCCTTTCTGAAAGGACGTCCCTCTATTCTGAGGTTGTTTTCTCCGCCCTTGGGCACTCCCGCCAAAGGAATCATCCTCTCCACATCCACCTTATCAATGACTTTCTACATTCGATATCTTTCAACGAGTTCACCCTTCAACCTTCTGAATCCTGTCAATACAGGCCCAGAACCATCAAACGCTCTTCATATGACAAGTCGTTCAATCGAGGAAGCATTTTCATGAACCTCCTTTGAACCCTCTCTAATTTCAGCACATCCGTTCTAAGATAAGGGGCCCAATACTGCACACAATAGTCAAAGTAAGTACACACGTTTTATAAAATCTCAACATTACTTCTGTGTATAAGATGATGAGAGGCATTGATCGTGTGGAGAGTCAAAAACTTTTTTTCCCCAGGGCAGAAAGCGCTAGAACGAGAGAGCACATTTTGAAGGTTTTTGGATGTAGGTACAGAGGAGGTGTTAGGACTCGTTTTTTTTTTACGTACAGAGTGGAGAGTGCGTGGAATGAGCTGCCAGCGAAGGTAGTGGAGGCGGATACAACAGGGTATTTTCAGAGACTCCTGGACAGCTACATGGAGCTTAGAAAAATAAAGGGCTGCGTATAACCCAAGGTAATTTATAAAATAAGTATATGTTCGGCACAGCATTGTGGCCGAAGGGCCGGTTTCGTGATGTAAATTTTCTATGTTTCTATCTTGTCATTTATATTAGTCCCCTTGAAATGAATGCTAGACTCGCAGTGGCCTTACTGAATACAGATTCAATCACCAAAATAATCTTTAGGGAATCCTGCACAAGGCACCCACATCCCAGTTCACCTGTTTATTTTTGTATTTTCTCTCCATTTTAAAGCAGACAACCTTTTCATTTCTTCTGCCAATGTGCTTTACCATGCACTTCTCTAATGAATAGAGCAATAGGACAGGGGCACAGGGGGCATGGCAGGACTAGCTCTGGGGGTGACAGTGAGTGAACCGATAGTGGTGTACTGCTGAATGGGCGGCTTGTCACCGGGACACCGGGGAATGATACAGCATTCAAAGTAGACCACGAAGACCACAGAATGCAACGGCTAGAGGTGTTACTCAGAGGAGCAGCCCACCGAAAACTGGGAACACACAAGTCGTTCAAAAAAGACAGACGCGCATTAAATGGTCGCTTTAAGTGTGTTGGTCACCCGTCACTTCTGTCGTTTCATTTTAATTACACACATTTATATTGTGCGTTATGATGGAGTAACGGCACTTTACATAACAGCGTACAAAGACGAGCTTCCTGAGCAGTATATAGCGTAAAATCCCTTTATACAAGTAAATGCACAAGGAATAGCAGGTCAGCGAAGAGTCGTGATAATAATTTTAAAAAACTATAATGTGATCCTTATAGACAAGTGAAACAAAAAACAACATGAGGTTTAACAAGGGCTGCAAATGAATCTAAAGAACACAAGAAATGCTATACAAAAATATTGAAGATGCCAACCGAACCCCCGCAGGAGTGATGAAAATAGACTCACTTCAACAACTGCTGCACAACCATCCAGCAATTGTAACATCACGCATGTGCAGCTTCCGCAGAGTGCTGATGACGAAGCTGAGCATACAAACAAAATTGTACTGACTGTTATCGGCACCCAATAACATACCGCGCAGCGTTGACAGCCGTAACCTCGGACAGAGGAGAATGAGGCAGAAACAATTAGTATCAGTTCGCTAAAACCTCTAGTGATATCAGCCAAATCTGGGTGCAGTGCTCCGCGAGAGGATGTGCATTTCTGTTTGAAAAACACTGCACACCACTAAACTTACGTGATAGCACAGCCCAAGAAAATGTAGAAAATGCTACCACATGAGTAAAACCTAACCAATAGCAAAGTAAAACAGTCCATGGAGGACTTACCTGAATGCCGGCAGGAAAGCGTCGAATGCATTGCTCAAATTTTAGACCTCTGCCATGACAGAGAGAGGCTCCTTGTTGCAATCCGGATCCAGGTGGTTTAGGGAAAAGTATTATCAAATATAAATAATTAGAGACCGATAAATGCAAGATGATAAATGCAGAAAATGCCAAAGGAAACCAAGAACACTTCAACACGACAGGATCGTACAGCAGTTTAACTCGATCTGACGATTTACAAAGGCATAATCAACGGACCAACATCGAACTATTGGGATGAACAACTAAATACTGGTTTAAAATATAAACTCATAAAATACACTGCCTTACTATAAATACAAGCGTGATCCACTTTTAGTGTCATAGTCCAACAAATATTATTTGGAACGATCCGTTTTTAAAGACAGGTTGAGTCTATACCAGCCATCGGGATATAACATTACAGGATAAATATACAAAACCAACGTGCTTAACAGATGCAGCCATTCCAAATACAAAAAAACATAGAGAAATCAGTCAGACAAAATACCAGAGGTCTGACAAATTGAAAGAGTATAATGAAAGACTATGTAACGGAACAGTGCGTACACTTTCCCAACAATAATATCTACAACTGTCATCCCAAGGTCACTGCACAATAGAATTAAACAACTATTGCAACACAGAAAAACTCATGTAAATCTTCAGAATCTCGCAACAGTGAACACTAGAATAGTCCAAAAGTTCCTAGCAGTTGAGAAATGAAAGTGCTCGTTTGTGTCCGAACCTCACATTTTGAACTGTGGGTAAATATTACAATAAATATGCATTAGATGTCACATATGAGTCCTTGAAAGATAATGCAGAGTTTCTAGGAACAATTCAGTGATCGGTTGAGGGACGCTGACTGAAGATATTGCCTCTAGTTCATGGCCTGGTGGTTGAAGGGGTAATCACTGTCCCTGACCTGTTATCGTATGGCCCACGGATCCTGTGCCCTTCCAGATAATTGATATGGGTAATCATTGCCCCTGACCTGTTGACGAGGGTCCTTAGGAACTTGTGCTTTCTTTGTGATGGGGACAACCAAAAGGGTGAATGTCTCGATGGGGTGGCTCCTTCCTGATTGACACTGCTTTCCTGCGACAGCGATCCATGTAGATTTACTCAATGATGGGGAAGGCTTTACCCACGATGGACTGCGCCATACCCTCTATGCTGTAGAATATTATGTTCAAGGAGTCAGTACACTCTGCAGCACGTATCTGTGGAAGTTTGACAAAGTTTTAGTTGTCATGGTGATTCTTCGATAACTTCCGAGGAAGTGGAGGTGCAGACATTCTTTCCTCTAAAAAGCATTTAAGTGCTGGACACAGGAGAGATTCTAATAAATTATAACTGGACATTCAATCTGCTGACCCTCTCCAGCTCTGATCCTCCGAGGAAAACTAGCTCATGGATCTCCGGCTTTCTCTTCCTGACGTCACGAATCAGCTCCACCTTCTTGCTGACACTGAGTGAGAGTCACTGTTGTGGAATTACTCCGACAGACTTTCAATCATTCTCTTGTATACTGTATTTTCAAGGCCTATGATTCGGTCAATGCCAATGGTGTATTCAGTGAAATTAAATATAGAATTGAAGCTGTGCTTAGTCTCAGTCATCAATATAAAAAGAGTAGAGTCAGGCCGAAGCACACAACCTTGCGGCGCACCTGTACTGATGGAAATTCCGGAGGAGATGTTTTTACGGATCTGAACTGACTAGGGACTGCAGCTCAGGAACTCGGGGATCCAACTCGAGGTATGAGGTTAACGTCCTGACGCTTATTGCTTCGATCTGTTGGATAACAATATTGGATGCTGAGCTGTAATCGGTGAGGTACAGCCTGATATGTGCGTCCTCGCTGTCCAGACGTTCCAGGGTTAAGTGAAGAGCGAATGAAATGGCCTCTGCTTTGGACCTGTCGTCTGTCAGCCGGAGCGTACTTAAGTCGCTTCTCAGGCAAGAGTTGATCTGCTTCATCGTCAAAGCATTTAATCCCCGTGGATGTAAGTGCGACTGCCTGATAGTCTTTGAGGCAGAAGACTACATTCTACTCGGGCACCGGTATAATGAAAGCCTGTTTGAACCAGGTACTTGCCTCAGACGGTCTACGCGATATGTTAAAAATATCGCTGAAAGCCCGAGACAATTGTTCAGCTCGGGTGATTAGTGCTCGGGCAGGTACTCAATCTGGGCAAGATGCTTACTTTCCGTTCAGCCTCCTGAACGATGCTGTCATGTCGGCCATGAGAGATAAATTAACCGGTCGTCGGGGTTTGTGGGTGTTCTAGAAGGTTCATCCATGTCTTGACGGTCAAAGCGAGTTTAGAGGGTATTGGGATCAGCTGGAAGCAAGACTTTTTTTTTCAACTTTGTCACTTGCCTTCAGGTTGTAGGAAGTGACAGTGTTCAAGCCCTGACACAGCTGTCGACATTTGCCAGTGATTCAGTTTTAGCCCACATTAAATTGCGGATCTAATGATTCAGCCAGGGATTCTGAATGGGGAAGACATTGATTGACTTGGTGGTGACACACTCGTCTACGACTGTTTTTATGAAGTTCGTGACGACCTCGGTGATGATCATTCAAATTATCTGACGACACCTTAAACACGACCAAGTTCACAGACTTGGCCGCTCATCTGCCTTCCATGACCACCTTCTGTTTGTCTAATCTCTGGAATCTTGCTGCTTAGTTTCGTCTTAAATACAGGGAGCGATCAGGTTTCCCTAACTGCAATCTGGGAGAAACAAGTATCCCTAATCGTAATGAAATCATTCGGTTTCCTTGGGCTGCGGAAGTCTAGGGAATGCACACTCCTCTCCCGGCAAACACGTGAGATTGAGACGGCTCTCCCGCCCCGAACCCCTCTGTGTGTGGATGCTGTGTAATCTGCTGCCCTGTTATAGGTCGGTGCCAAGAAATAACAGAGAGCACACTGCGTACAATTAAAGGAGTTATATTTATGAATCTTAACATTTCTAAATGTTTATTAAAGAAAAGATAGTAAAAACGGCCCGTTATGATTAAACAATCCGATGTACACAATGTGGAGCTGAACTCTTCGAAAAGACTTATTGCTGATGACCTCGTTCAATCTCTCGAGTGCCTCCTCAACGTAGGCATCGGTGGGTGTGTAAACTGGATGAAGAACTCTTTTCATAATAAGTTATTTAATGTTTCAGCTTTAGGGAACACGAGTGCGACAAGATATCTTCGTTCTAGCAACTCAAAGAGTTTATCCTGAAACTCAGACCTCCAGCCTTTGCCTTCTCCGAATCAGCGGTCCTGTTCATTCTGTGCATCGAGAAACTTTCGGTCATACTGATGGAAACGGCGTGTCTTGGGTGAGCCGTGTCTCCGTTAAACAGGAAACGCAGCAATTCGTCATTTCTTTCCAATGCGCGAATTCATCCCTAAGGTAGTTAATCTTGTGCTCCGGCCGGTATATTTGCTAAGAAGATGCAGGTTTGAGGGGTTCCGTTCCTTTGCTTTACTTGCTGGGTTTGAAACAGATGTTTGTTCTTGCCACGCGGTCCCAGGAATGGCCTACATTCTTACAGCGATGGCCTAATCTGAACGACTGCAAGTGGGGACAAGGAGATTTTCCCCCTGATGCTCTGCTAAACCTGATATCATTTGTAGATATGAAAAATGGCAGGCTTTCAATCTGGTTGAGTTGGTTTGAACGAGTGTGAGTCAGAAAGGCCAGATTAAATTACATCAGTCACTCGTCCAGTGAAACAGATGCGTCAAAATTGAAACTAGTCAACACACACGCTCAGAACTGGGTCAAGACTGTTAGTGTTACGAATTCTAACATGGAGATTGCGGGACTCTGAAAGATAAGTGAGAGCTATAGAGCTTTAATGATCGCGAAATACCGGCCGTTTTGTAGGTTTTTATCCTAGCGGGGCGAGAAGGCGACAGAGAGATATCGAGGTGGCAGTCCCCTAAGGACAGGCGCTCAGTCGGAAGGTGGGATGCCCTTCCTGTCATTTACGTTCTCCCACACAATGCCAGTGGGAAAGGCCGCGGGCAGAGAAGAAAGTCCGAATATCCAGTGGAATAAGAGTAAAACCGAGAAGAAACAGGGAACTCAGGATCTACCACGTGACCGTGCGGATGTATCCGACAAAATAACCACTTGCACTCCTTTGCTTTGTTTCGCTCTCTCTCTCTCTCATGTAACGGAGATATGACTGTGAGCACTGAAAGTGCAGTAGCCTCGGTCGGCAGGAATGCAACTAAATTGCCGAGTCATTTCCGTACATCACAGGGAAACGAAGCAAGTCAACACCTTACGCAAACGTAGGCTAAAGCTTACATTTACCCTTACCTATGCGCCTGTTATGGAGAAATGTTCCACACTACTGAACACCTGTATGCTGTAACCTGTAACCTTCTCCGTGAAGCTCCTTTCCCTCCCCCGCTTCAAGCATAGAATGACAGACTCTCCGCTGTTATCCGAAATGTTCCGCGTCCGGCAACTTCCTGGTGAAACCCTTCTGCGTCAGATCCGCTGTAATCACATTCCCCACTGATCGGGAGCAGAGTCTTTGAGATATTCCCGTCAGAGCAACATTAGTTATTATTGTGTAATGCCATTTCCCGTCAGTGAAGACAGGTATTCAGAATGTATTAAACAATAGATTGTCAATGCGCATCACCACCTTCACTGATGTTTGATCTTCTTTTTCCTATTTTGGCTCCATATCAGTATCTCGAGAACCCCGTCACTCTTTCCGAATACACTAGCCCTACTCATCCATGGAAGGTAACCACCTCGCATCTCAATATTGACCCCTACTGCCCTTCACTGTCCTTCTAATGAATTTAGCCCCATAACCCACGACCCATTGCTATATTACTGCGACGAGTATCTAGTCATTGTGAAAGCCTATTACTATGTGCCATTCAGTTCAGACCATTTAATACATGATTACCTAGTCTCAAACAAAACAGAATATAGAATATTTTGTTATATTTCCAATGAAGGTGCAGGTCAGTTCGTCAAATATGTAAATCCGGCTCTCTACTTCACTGCCAACAACGCTACCAATTTAGTGCATCTGCAAAACAATTGTTATTGTTGGAAAAATTTAATGAATGCAGATACTCTGTCGTTTTAAACATTTCCACCAATTCGAGGGCCCTGTGAACGGTGATTGAAATACTTTCCGTCATACCAGTGCGGAACTTGAGGGGAGCTGGTTTACCATGTGAGGGGGCTGCCTGAATGCTGTACGTCAGCCACTCAGGCAGATGACGTTTCAGGCGCGACTCTTCAACAAGGTTGGAAAAAGTTGAGAAAAATGCCAGAATAAGAATGGTTGTTGCAGGGGGAGGAGGGCAAAGCGGAAAGTGATAGGTGAAACCAGGTGGTTGGAGTAGGGAGACCAAATGAGAGGTGACAAGTGGAAAAGGCAAAGTGCTGGAGAAGCAGGAATCTGATAGGAGAGGGGACAGGATCCTCAGAGTAAAGGAAGGAGGAGTGGCATCAAGGGGATGGGAATGACAGATGCGGAGAATTATAGGAGTGGGCAACTGATGAAGAGGGAACGGAGAGACGGAAATACCGGAAGATGGGGATATCCAATTCCATGCCATTCGATAGGCGGTTACTTTGTATGAATGAAAGATTTTACTCCTCCAAACTGGGAGTGACAGAAGAGGAGGCCACCGATATGTAGGACCAGGAACGAGGATAGAAATGGAAACGGATAGCCACTGGAAAGTTTGTCGATGGAGCTGTGGTGCTCTCCGAGGAGTTCATGAATTAGAAGAAGGGTCTCAGCCAGAGCGTCGACTGTTCATACATTTCCGCAGATGATGCCTGTTGAGTTCCTCTAGTGTGCGTGTGTCTCTGTGTGTGCGCGTGCGTGTGTCAGTGTGTATGTGTGTTGTGCGCGTGTGTCTCTGTGTGTGCGCGTGCGTGTGTCAGTGTGTATGTGTGTTGTGCGCGTGTGTGTGTGTGCGCGCGCGCGCGTGTGTGTGTGTGCGCGTGCGGGTGTGAGTGTGTGTGTGTTGTGCGTGTGTTGTGTATGTGTGTGTTGTGTGTGTGTGTGTATGTGTGTGTGTGTGTGTGTGTATGTGTGTGTGCGCGTGCGTGTGTCAGTGTGTGTGTGTTGTGTGTGTGTGTGTGTGTGTGTGTGTGTGTGTGTGTGGTGCGAATTCATTTGATGAACGGTTTGGTGCGTTAACTATCTTCGTAAGCATGGATGCCATATTAGTTTAAGGCCCTTCACAATATTACAGGGACATACAAAAAAACTTATTCTGTTTGATATAATTCTGTTGTGAGATCTATCGCAAGAAGAATTCTCAGAGCGAAACGGATCAGCCAATGACAATGCAGCAATATCAAAGACCATGGAGCCAAGGAATGGACATAATCAGAAATAACGGTCATGAAACCGAGAGGTGAGTCTGAGAGTGTTTCACAACAACATTCACTGACTTCCAGAATCGTCATTTCTTTGTCGTTTGAGCTATCAATACCTCCTAACACATTGGGACTTTACTTGAATTGCATCATGTTTATTTTTACCCCAGCTGTTTAGTAGTATTGAATATTCAGTGTGCTGGAGCGAGTATAAATGAATGACCGTGGAGATTCATCAGCTCAGAGTTTCTTCAGCGAGATCGCGGCAGCTGGAAGACAGGCTGAATCTCACACAACATGCGTGAAACATATTACCGTGTGAGGAAGATGTATTACTCGACCATTGCCGTCATTGGTGTTCCTGGTAAGAACATATGCGAACTGACATTTACGGTTCTGTGTGCGCGGTCTGTGGACTCGTTCAGTTACCGACAGCGTTGTGATGTCAGTGTATCGGCGAGTGCAGTACAGACAGTGTGATAAAGGTCTGTTTTAAGCACGAACGTTCAGAAGTTCCCTTGCGGTTTAATCCGTGGTCTCGACCGAAACTCAACCGGCAGTTGAAACAGATATAAAGTGGAAGATCGGGGAGATGGATATATTTTGCAGGTTTTTGACAGACAGTTTTGATTTAGCAATGTGAACCCCCTGTAAAGTTAAACCCCGACACTCCAGCGCTCTCGGCACTTTTACGGTCCAGTTGGTGTTACTCTGCATTAACAGCGTAACATGCATTAAATTCTGATTTAATGTATAGAGCTTTGCTTTAAGAAATTGCTACTTTTGAAGGGACCTCGGGAAGCGGTTCAACATTCGTGCCCCATGGTTTGTTTCCATGTCCTACTCTAGGTGTCGTGTAGAGGTAGTTAAGAGCCAATCCAGCAGTGTCTGTTAGGGGTCAGACGGGGTAGGGTGCACGCGATGCTCCGCTCTGGAACAAGAAGCCTCGCAGCATGTAGAATAATACTGCAGTTATCTTGGAGTAACCACCAAATGATTAAACATTTTGGAAAACATACATTGGCTTTCATAGAACATAGAGCATAGTACAGCACATTACAGGCCTTTCTGCCCACAATGTTGTGCCGACCCTCAAACCCTGCCTCCCATAAAACACCCCACCTTAAATTCCTCCATATACCTGGCTAGTAGTCTCTTAATCTTCACTAGTGTACTAGTTTCCTTAGGTATTTGCAGGGTTTAAGCACTAACGTTCAAAATACACACGAATTCTTCAAAATTGGAAACTAGAACTTCCTGACCGACCACGGTCAAGCATAATTGCAGAATTTTAAAGAAGAGAGCCAAGAGAGACCCTTGTATTCGAATAGCAAAAAGGAGTTGAGGAGGAGGCGAAGACATGCGAACGGGAGACTGAAGCGGAGGGGCGACTCCAGAACGTATGCCACCGAAATGCCGAAAAATTGCCGAGGTTCCCAAGCTTTGTATATGTCAAAAACCTTCCCAAGCACCGCTCTTATTCCAGGACCGGGTACTGTTACCATTCACCCGGCATGCATGCAGTTGTAAAGGGAAGCAGCGACTCCCGCTTCAAATCTTTCAAACTGCAGGATTGCGCTGTTTGCAAACTTTGATTGTTCTGAATTTTGTTCAGATCTCTGATCTGAGAACCGTGGTGCGGCGTGACAGTAATTCGCTTATTCTTTCTGCTGTTTCCCCAGTGAATTTAGTAGCGATTGTGATCTTGGCCCGGGGTAAGTGCGGCCTTTCCACCTGCACCACTCGCTACCTGGTGGCCATGGCAACGGCGGATCTACTCACCATAATCTTTCAGGTTATATTGGGGCGGGTCATTAATTATTACTTCCCCTGGACGTTTCTGGACTTAACACCCGTATGCAGTGTCAACTCCGTCCCGGCAAGGGCTGCCACTGACTGTTCGGTCTGGTTCACCGTCGCTTTTACATTTGATCGGTTTGTCGCCATCTGTTGCCAGAAGCTGAAAGCAAAGTATTGCAACGGAAAAACGGCGGCTGTGATTCTGACAACAACCGGCATACTTTTCTGTTTTAAAAATGTGCCCTACTTCTTTATGTATCGGCCTGTGAAAGTGATTGACAATATACCCTGGGACTGCATTCGTAAATCGAGCTACTATACGGATCCTGGGTGGGTGGGATACAGCTGGCTTTCTACTATTCTGGCGCCATTACTTCCGTTCGTGTTAATATTATTGTTCAACGCTCTGACAATCAGATATATTTTGGTGACAAGTCGCGTCCGTAAGGGGCTGAGGGGTCAGAGCAAGGCGGAGAACCGCAGTGACCCGGAGATGGAGAGCAGGAGGAGGTCTGTGATCTTACTTCTCACCATCTCCGGAAGCTTCATCATCCTGTGGTCGGTAAAAGTTGCGGAATTCCTTTATAACACCATTTCTGAATTGGATCAGAATAACTACAGTGATTCGGAATACATATTTCAACACACTGGATACATGCTGATGATATTAAGTTGCTGCACAAACACGTTTATTTATGGGGTAACTCAGTCCAAGTTCAGAGAGCAGTTCATCAGCGCAGCGAAATATCCGCTCACGTCAATTATTGAAATAATTAACAAACAAACCTAACTAAGTTCTTCTCAGAGGGAGTCGCAGTTTCTGTTTTCCATCTCGACACGACAGAACTGACGGGCATCGGAGAACGAGGCAGCTGCGAGAGTGGTTGAGAGCCCGAGCGAGACCCAGATCCGGAACAGGCTCTTCGGCAACTACAGCCGGCGGCTTCCACCTCCCACCGGTCATTAAACTCAAACCACCGTCTGTTTGTATTTCCACCTCCCACCGGTCATTAAACTCAAACCACCTTCTGTTTGTATTTCCACCTCCCACCGGTCAATAAACTGAAACTAGCTTCTGTTTGTATGTTTCACCATATTCCCGCTGGCGTTACCGCCACACGTCTATTGGTAACAAATCCCGCCCTACAGTGTAAATACTCAGCAGTGAAGTGATCGACTTCCTGGTTGCTTCCCGGTGACGGTGAGGAAATAGAGCGGAAATAATGCCGTCACAACGAGGATGGGCGGAATTCACACTGAGCGCACCGGAGATCAGATCGGGACTGCTCCGTGATCGCAGTAAGTAGCCAAGACCACAGTGAGATTTTACTGATTGCATTCAGCATCGGATCGGCTCGTCAGTCAACAGCTTTGAGCAGACAACGCCTACGTCTACAGACATCCTAACTTCAACGGCCGATTTTGCCTGTATCCAGTGAGTTTTTATCAATTTCATGATGTGTTCACCTGCACAGGGAGTGTCTGCAGAAGCTCCGATTATCATCTGCAGAAAGTCTATTTCTAAAGGAGACATAGAACACAAAATAGTACGGCACATTACAAGCCCTTCGGCCCACAAGGTCGTGCCGTCTCTCAAACCCTTTTTCCCACATAAACCCCCACCTTAAATTCCTCCATATACATGTCTTGTAGTCTCTTAAACTTCTCTAGTGTGTCTGCCTCCATCACTGACTCAGGCAGTACATTCCGCGCACCAAACACTCTCTGAGTGAAAAACCTTCCTCTAATATTCCCCTTGAACTTCCCTCCCCGTACCTTAAAGCCATGTCCTCTTGTACTGAGCTTTGGTGCCCTGGGGAGAGCCGCTGGCTGTCCACTCTACCTATTCCTCTTCATATCGTGTACACCTCTAACATGTCTCCTCTTATCCTCCTTCTCTCCAAAGAGTAAAGCCCTAGCTCCCTTAATCTCTGATCATGATCCATACTCTCTAAACCAGGCAGCATCCTGGTAAATCTCCTCTGTACACTTTCAATGCTTTAACATCCTTCCTATAGTGAGGCGACCAGAACTGGACACAGTACTCCAAGTGTGGCCGAACTAGAGTTTTATAGAGCTGCATCATTACCTCGCGACACTTAAACTCTATTCCTCCAGTTATGAAGGCTAACTTAACCACCCTTTCTTAACCACCCTATCTAACTGTGAGGCAACTTTCTGGGATCTGTAGACATGTATCCCTAGATCCCTCTGCTCCTCCACACTACCAAGTATCCTGCCGTTTATTTGTACTCTGCCTTGGGGTTTGTCCTTCCAATGTGTACAACCTCACACTTCTCCGGGTTGAACTCCATCTGCCACTTCTCAGCACACTTCTGCGTCCTATCAATCTCTGTCTGCTATCTTCGACCATCCTCTACACTATCTACAACACCACCAACCTTTGTGTCGTCTTTGAATTTGTCAACTCACCCTTCTACCCCCACATCCAGGTCGTTAATAAATATCACGAAACGTAAAGGTCCCAGAACAGATCCTTGTTGGACACCACTAGTTACAACCCTCCAATATGGATGTACACCGTCCACCACGTCAATCTGCCTTCTGCAGGCAAGCCAATTCTGAATCCACCTAGCCAAACCTCCCTGGTTCCCATGCCTTCTGACTTTCTGAATAAGCCTACCGTGTGGAACCTTGTCAAATGCCTTACTAAAATCCATGTAGATCACATCCACTGCACTACCCTCATCTATATGCCTAGTCACCTCCTCAAAAACTCTATCCGGCTTGTTAGGTACGATCTGCCCTTCACAAAGCCATGCCGACTGTCCCTGATCGGACCATGATTCTCTAAATGCCCATAGATCCTATCTCTAAGAATCTTTTCCAACAGCTTTCCCACCACAGACATAAGGCTCACTGGTCTATAATTACCCTCCTGAACACATTGCACTACCTGTATGAGTCTCAGAATCGTCGTCTGGCTCAGGACGCACTGGGATCAGTGGAAACACTTTCATTCCGTGGAATGACACTGACCCCGATTGACTGTGCGGTCTCATGTCATCGGATTCTGTGATACAATAAAACACCTCGACTGGCAGTATTGCCACATTCAGCGGCTGGAACCCGTGCTGCACAAGTGCCAGGAGTTGAGGTAACTTGATTTATCTCTCACTCTGAACTGTGAATCTGTTCCATTGTGCTGTTTCTATGTTACAGGAATTTGGGTAAAACTGTGGTAAATCAGATTGTGAAGAATTGTGACAAATGACCAGGGGATCGGTAATTCCCCAAGGGCTGGAGGGTAGTGTGGTTCCTTGTGAAGGGGAGTTGGAGAATTCATCAGATCAGTGAACGACGGCCATTGGTTTAATGGTTGTAAATCACATGAAAGGCCGTGTTTCTCGCCGCCTGTGACACGTCTAATGACAATGTTCCTTCTCAGTCACTGTCATCTAGACAGACATTGACTGCAACAGAGCTTCACACCCCATTTCCGGTGAGGGACAGGAAATGGTTAGCGGACTGTCACTATTATTCCACCTAAGGGAAAACATGCACAACACACCCGCAAATGGTAATATCCTCTACCGATTAAGAGCCCGAATTCAGACCTTCCGCTCACAAGCAATTTAACTCAGCATCCGTTCCTCCTGTGGAATCGCTCTCCGTAATTCCCCTTCCTCCTGAGAGATCCCGCTTCCTCATCACCCTTCCTCCTGTGGGATCTCTCTGCCCCATCCCTCTTCGTCATGATGGATATCTCTTCCCCATCCCTATTCCTCCTGTGTGATCTCTCCTCATATCTAACTTCCTCCGGTGGTATCTCTCTTCCCCACCCCCCAATCTCCTGTGGGATCTCTCTTCCCCATCCCCCTTCTTCCTGTGGGAACTCCCTTCCCCATCCCCCTTCATCCTGTGGGATCTCTCATCCCCATCCACCATTCCTCCTGTGGGATCACACTTCCAAAACCTGTGTCCTCTCATGCAATCACTGCTTCCCATTCCCCAAAATACTGTGGGATCTCACTTCCTCATCCCCCTATTTTCCTTTGGGATCTCTCCTCCCCATTCACCGTCCTCCGGAAGAATCTCTCTTCCCCATCCCCCTTCCTCCTGTGGGAACCTCTTACCACACCGTCCAACCAAAGACTTCTGGGGTCACACATAGAATGAAGCTCTCTCCACACCGTCCCTTCTTCTCTCTCTTCTCATTCTCCCTTCCTCCTTTGTGATCTCTCTTCCCCGTCCACTTTCCTGCTGTGCGATCTCTCTTCCAATTCCCCATTCTCCTCTGGAATCTCTCTTCCCGATCCCACTTACACCTGTTGTATTTCTCTTCCCCACTCCCTTCCCTCTCTGGGATCTTTCCTCCTCATTCCTCTTCCTGTCGTGAAGATAACTCTTCCCCATCCCCCTTCCTCCTGTGGATTCACGCTTCACCATCCCCCTTCATTCTGTGGGATCTCTCTTCCCCATCCGTCTTCTTGCTGTGAAGATCTGTCTTCCACATCCCCCTTCTCCTGTGGGATTACTCTTACCTATTGTTACGCACCCCGTAACTGGGTGTCTGACCAGCAGAGAAAGAAGAATCCGTTGGAGTCTGGTGGTACTATGTTCAAAAGTGTTTATTAGTAAAATAAGCAAATCAATACCAATAATGCAAATATATAGATAACACAAGTTAGCAATAATAAACCATAAAGTGTCGGAATAATAATAAGCAATAATAAACAAACTGTATCGACGTCTAGGGGTAAATGAATTGTCATAGAATAGTATAAAGTTCAGATCAGTTCATGAGTGCTGAGGTAGATATGGTTGTTGTGTTGTAATATAGATAGAGAGAGACAGAGAGAAAGACAGAGCGAGAGAGAGAGAGAGAGAGAGAGAGAGAGAGAGAGAGAGAGAGAGAGAGAGAGAGAGAGAGAGAGAGAGAGAGAGAGAGAGAGAGAGAGAGAGAGAGAGAGAGAGGGGGGGGGGGGAGAGAGAACGAACAGCAACTGCAGCCACACCTTTTGCTTTCTTAATCCGTCGTATCGTAGCGGTATCGTAGTGGTCATTGAGTTATGCCCCCTCTGTCATTCAGCGAGACCGTTCTTCTGTGGTGGACTCGTCACTCTGGCATGAGTGGACTCACACACAAGTCCCCACCGGCTCTGTTGTAACATTGTGAGTTTAACTGACCGATCTCCTTGTTCGGTCTCCGATGCCCCCACCATTCTTGTGGGTTCCAACACTGAATCAGTGTCCACTGGCGTGTCTCCTGGTGTGTCTGAAGGGTGTCTCTCCATATCTGTCTTTTATCCCTACTCACGGGGTCTCAGCTATCAATCAATTTTGAATGACTGTTCATCAAATCAGCCGACCCCAGCAGTCCACTGAGGAATGTTAATGAGCAAAATGGTAGAAGATAAACAACCTCGCATAAGTCATAAAATAGTAAATCAACAAGTCTCTCTCCACTCTCTTATTTGTAGCAGATGTTCTTGCATGTTTTCTTTTCATCTCTCTGTCTCTCATGAGCAGCATAGCAACAGTAATGGTTTGTGATACACAAAGGGGGGTGGGGATATGGGCAATTCTGCACCCCATTGTCCATCAGAACTGTTCATCCTTCATAACACCATTCCCTTGCTCCTGTGGGAACACTCTTCCCAATCACCCTTCCTCATGTGGGAACACTCTTCCCCATCTCCCTTCCTCCTGTGGTATCTCGCTTTCCATCCCCCATCCTCCTCTGTGATCTCTCATACCATCTCCCTTCCTCCTATGGGATCTGTCTTCATAATCCCCCTTCATTCAGATGGATCTCTCTTCCCCATCATTATTCCTGTGTGATCTCTCTTCCCTATGTATCTCACTCCTTCCTGCTGTGGAATCTGTCTTCCACTTCGCATTTCCTCTTGTATGGTCTCTCTCACTCATTTCCTTTCCTTCAATGGGATCTCTCTTCTCCATCCCGCTTCCTCCTGTGGGATCTCCCCCTTTCCCTTTCCACCTGTGGGATCTCTCTAACTCATCCCTCTTCCCTCAACCCCATGTCCCGGCCTCCTGTGGGATCTTTCTTCACCATTCCCCTTCCTCCTGTGCAATTTCTCTTCCCATCCCCCATTCTTCTCTGGGATCTCTCTTCCCGATCCCACTTCTACCTGTTGTATATCTCTTCCCTCTCTGGGATGTCTCTACCTCGTCCCTTTTCCTGCTGCGAAAATACCTCTTTCCCATCCCACATCCTCCTGTGGATTCTCTCTACACCCTCCCCCTTCCTCCGGTGAGATCTCTCTTCCCATCCCCCTTTCTCCTGTGAGATCTCTCTTCCCGATCCCTCTTCCACGTGGGGTCTCTTCCCCATCCCCTTCCTCCTGAGGGATCTTTCTTTCCCATACCTCTTCCTGCTGTGAAGATCCCTCCTCCCCATCCCCATTCCTCTTGTGTGATCCGCCTTCCCTATTTAAGTTCCTGCTGTGGAATCTCTCTTCCACATCCGCCTTCTTCCTGTGGGATCTCTCTTCATCATCCCTCCTCTTGATGTGATGATCTCTCTTCCACATTACCCTTCCACGTGTTGTATCTCTCTTGTCAATCGCCATTTCTCCTGTGGTATTTCTATTACCCATTCCCTTGCTCCTGCGGGAACACTCTTCCCAATCCCCCTTCCTCATGTGGAATCACTCTTCCCCATCTCCCTTCCTCCTTTGGGATATCTCTTCCCCATTCCCCGTCCTCCTGAGGGATCTCGCTGCCCCAACCTCCTTCCTCCTGTGTGACCTCTCTTCCCTATCTAACTTTCTGCTGTGGAATCTCTCTTCCCCATCCCCCTTTCTCCTGTGGGATTTCGCTTTCCATCCCCCATCCTCCTCTGGGATCTCTCATGATATCTCCCTCCTGTGGGATCTGGCTTCACAATCCCCCTTCGTTCAGGTGGATCTCTCTCACCCATCCTTATTCCTCCTTTCTGATCTATCTTCCCTATCTATCTTCCTCTTTCTTGCTGAGGAATCTCTCTTCCACTTCGCATTTCCTCCTGTGGGATCTCTTTCCCATCCCCTTCCTCCTGCAGGTCTCTCTTCCTATCCCTTTTCCTCAGCTGGTATCTCTTCGATTGCCCCCTATTGACAGTTTCCCATTCATGGGAGTTTCTCGCATCATTGTGACTTTGTTCAGAGTCTTACACATTCTGGCTCTGAGGACCCCTACACCTCCCGATCCTTTCATGCCAGGAACAGTTTTCTAACCATCGGGAAATGGGACAGAATGTGTGGAGTTTACAGGGTCACACCGACAGATGAAATTACTGACATTTGGTGAATACCCTGGAGCTGGGCAGTGAGGGACATTGACAGTGATGGGAACTCCGATCAGTGATTTACTGAGGGGTTTAATATCTCCTGAAATATGCGAGTGAGAGAGATTCCCTCAGACTCACGGTTTGAATCACTTTGTTCATCAATCTGTCTGTTTGTGCTTAGCCTTGGGTGGAATGACCTGGGAGATTCAGGAGTGAAGCTGGTGTCTGAGGCTCTGAGGAACCCGGAGTGTAAAATACAGAAACTGGTGTAAGTACCAGATTGTTGGAGATTGTGTTTACAGCCACTGGGTGTCTGACACTGAACATTAATGTGATCAGTAATTGCGTTACTGATAATCACTGCGGATTTGTACCGTCTCCTGTCTCTCTGTGTCCTTCACCCTCACTCTCTCATCCCCAGACAAAGGGATGTCGATCTCACAGATTCTGGTGCGGAGGTTCTCGCCTCTACCAGCCCATTACTGACTTCGCTCTACCTGGGTGAAAACTCTCTGACAGACCTATCTGTCCCCGCTCACCGCCACCTCATACTGACCCTCCCGAGCCTGGAGCGTATCTGGTAAGTGTTTGTGTTAATGTTCAATATGATGAAATATTAGCGGATTCGCGGGTTTTCTGCTGATATTAGTCTGCGAGTGTTGTTGAAACATTAACCCCAGTCCTCTGTTATTGACACTGTTGTGTAATCTGTTTATTTCATCTTTATTCTCCCATCTGTTTCAGGTTGTGGGGGAATCGGTTCAGTGAGACCGGAGAGGAGGAACTGAGCTCACTGCAGGGAGTCAGACCCGGACTGACAGTGATTCTGGGCGAGTAATCCTGTGAACATCCCCGCTCGTGGGATGGGTGCATTATGGCCGATTCCCCGCCCTCCCCTTTAACTCCCGACGTTACCTTTAATGGCCGCGTACTAGTTAATTCCCAACGGTTCTAACGTAACCTGCTCCAGACTCGTGTTCGGTGACATCGGAGCGGTCCCGCAGTGACGTATTTCCGCCTGTAGGCAGGCGGCACAGCTTCCGCCGGATGTGCAGTTCCAGTTCCACCCCAGCCCCCACGTGACACCCCTGAGAATTACCCAGACAGGTAGAGCCCGGTGTGTGGGGCTCAGTCTGGGACACCGGTGTCCCGGGGTGGTAGGGGGATTATCCTGGTGTGGTGAACTATGTGCCTGTCGGGACACGCCCCTGCTGACTGCTCCTGTGGCTCCTCCCACAGGCCCCTGTATAAAGGAGACCTGCGGCCTGAAGATCGGCCTCAGTCTCCAGGACCTTGTATGATAGACACTCACTCCTGGTTCCTTCTTCCAGTCAATAAAAGCCGATATCTCGCCTACGTCTCAGTGTGAGTTATTGATGGTGCATCAATTTTATTGACTGGAAGTTTTAAAACATGGAACCCGTTTTGCGTCCGGACCGGTTGGATTTGGACCCTCAAGACCCTGACGCAGCTCTCGCTTTTGAACACTGGCTTGCATGCTTCCAATCGTACCTGGCGGAGCTTCGTGCGACTGAACCCGCCGTTATGCACAGAATCCTACTCTCGAGGGTCTCCTCCAAAGTTTACTCCTTTATCCGGGACCTGCCGACCTACGAAGGGGCACTGGACGCCCTCAAACGACAGTACCTGCGGCCGGTGAACACCGTCTACGCAAGACATCATTTAGCTACCCGGCAACAGCGGCCTGGCGAATCATGCGCTGAGTTTCTCCGAGCACTACAGACACTCGTCCGAGCTTGCGACTGCAAGACGCTCACGGCAGAACAGCATGCGGAGCTGCTGGTGCGAGACGCCTTTGTGACGGGACTGAGGTCAGTGTACATGCGCCAGCGGCTGCTGGAACACTCAGATCTTACCTTATGCTCGGCGATCGAGAAGGCCAACGCTCTAGAAGCTGCTTTGCATAACGCCGACGCTGTCCAGTCGCGCGATTCCCCGCTGGTTTCGTGGACGCCTCAGACCCCGCCACCGCCGGCTCCCGGGAGCGAATTCGCCAACGCCGCCGCCAGTCGCCATTCCACGAGCTCCCCGACCCAGACCACGGCTGTGGCCCGTAAGAAACTCGTGCTTTGTTATTTCTGTGGCCAAAAGAAACATCCTCGACGACGCTGTCCAGCGCGAGAAGCGACCTGCTCCAGCTGCGGAAAGCGGGGCCACTTCGCCAAGGTCTGTAAGTCTCAACCTCGAGCGGAGTGCAGCGCTGCGGGTGAAACGTGGGAGCCGCCATCTTGCATGCCGGGATGTGGGCGGCCATCTTTGTCGACGTCAGCACGCCCCGCCCCCGACCCTCCGATGCTGACCGGGTACCCCGGATGTGAGCGGCCATCTTTGTCGGCGTCAGCATGCCCCGCCCCCGACCCTCCGATGCTGACCGGGTACCCCGACGATCCAACTCTGGCCACTGTGACTCTCGACCAAAGCGCCCCACACCAGCTTGCAAGATCCATGATGGACATCCAGGTGGAGGGGCACTGGACTGGATGCCTGTTTGACACGGGCAGCACTGGGAGTTTTATTCACCCGGACACAGTGCAACGCTGCGGACTTGCAACGCGGCCGGTCAGTCGGAGGTTCCATTTGGCCTCTGGGTCGCAGTCCGCAGACATCCGGGCGGGTTGTGTAGCGACTTTGGTGGTGCAAGGCACAGAATATCGGGACTTTGAACTGCTGGTCATGCCTAATCTGTGTGCACCTGTGCTATTGGGGCTGGACTTCCAGAGCCATCTCGAAAGTGTGACTATGGTATACGACGGGCCCCTCCCACCACTCACTGTCAAGAATCCTCAGTTTTGTGGGACTTCTTCACATACCCCGCTACTGACCACACACACACACGGACACACACATCCCATCCAGAACCAGGCCAACAGCTGCGCTACCGACACTTGCAGCCTCTCCACTCTCAAGATCCCTCCCCCACCGCTGTTCGCCAACCTGACCCCCGACTGTAAACCTGTGGCAACCAAAAGCAGGAGGTACAGCGCGGGGGACCGGGCCTTCATTCAGTCGGAGGTGCAGCGGCTGCTCAGGGAGGGGATCATTGAGCCGAGCACAAGCCCTTGGAGGGCCCAGGTGGTTGTTGTTCGGACTGGGCAGAAAAATAGGATGGTGGTGGACTATAGTCAAACCATCAATAGGTTTACTCAGCTTGACGCATACCCCCTACCCCGCATCGCGGATATGGTCAACCAGATTGCTCAGTATAAGGTGTACTCGACAATAGATCTGAAATCCGCTTATCACCAGCTCCCCATCTGCCCAGAGGACCGCCCCTACACCGCCTTCGAGGCGGGCGGCCGGCTCTATCACTTCCTGCGCGTCCCTTTCGGTGTCACGAATGGTGTCTCTGTCTTCCAGAGGGAAATGGACCGGATGGTGGACCAGTACCAACTGCAGGCCACATTTCCCTATCTGGATAACATCACCATCTGTGGTCATGACAGGCCAGATCACGACGCCAACCTCCAACGGTTTCTCCAAGTGGCCGCAGCTCTGAACCTTACTTATAACAGGGACAAGTGTGTTTTTGGTACCACCCGCCTTGCTATACTTGGGTATGTCGTGGAAAACGGGGTTATTGGGCCTGATCCCGAACGTATGCGCCCCCTGTTAGAGCTCCCTCTTCCCACCACTCTCAAGGCCCTCAGACGGTGCCTGGGGTTTTTTTCCTATTACGCCCAATGGGTCCCCCATTACGCAGACAAGGCTCGCCCCCTGGTCAAGTCTATCTCGTTTCCCCTCTCTGCTGAGGCCTGCGTGGCCTTCAACTGCATTAAAGCGGACATTGCCAAAGCTACGATGCATGCAGTGGACGAGACCGCTCCCTTCCAAGTGGAGTGTGATGCCTCCGATTTCGCTCTGGCTGCTACCCTTAATCAGGAAGGCAGACCAGTAGCATTCTTTTCTCGCACCCTCCAAGGCTCTGAAATTCGGCACTCCGCGGTGGAGAAAGAAGCCCAGGCCATAGTGGAGGCTGTTAGGCACTGGAGGCACTATCTTGCTGGCAAAAGATTCACTGTGCTGACCGACCAGCGCTCGGTTGCGTTCCTGTTCAGCAACCAACAGCGGGGCAAGATCAAAAATGATAAGATTTTGCGGTGGCGGATAGAACTCTCCACCTACACCTATGATATCCTGTACCGGCCTGGCAGACTCAATGAGCCCCCTGATGCCCTATCCCGGGGAACATGTGCTAGCACACAGCTCGACCAGCTGTACGCCCTTCATGCACAACTTTGCCATCCGGGGGTCACCCGATTTTACCATTTTGTGAAAGCTCGGAACCTGCCGTACTCCCTGGAGGACATCAGGACGATGACCAGGGACTGCCAAATTTGTGCCGAGTGCAAACCGCACTTCTACTGTCCTGACACGGCACAACTTGTCAAGGCCACCCGCCCTTTTGAACGCCTGAGTGTTGACTTTAAGGGCCCCCTTCCCTCCACTGACCGCAATGTCTATTTTCTCAGTGTTATTGACGAGTTCTCACGGTTCCCCTTTGCCATCCCCTGCCCCGACACCACTGCCACGTCCGTCATAAAAGCCCTGCGCCAGCTCTTCACTCTGTTCGGGTATCCCTGCTATATCCACAGTGATAGAGGGTCCTCCTTTATGAGGGAGGAGCTGCGCCAGTACTTGCTAGCTAGGGGCATTGCTACCAGTCGGACCACGAGTTATAATCCCTGGGGTAATGGCCAGGTGGAGCGGGAGAATGCCACAGTGTGGAAGGCCACACTTTTAGCCCTTAAGTCCAAAGGGTTGCCGGTCTCTCGATGGCAGGAGGTCCTCCCTGAGGCACTGCACTCTATCCGCTCTCTGTTATGTACGTCCACCAATGCCACCCCTCACGAACGCCTATTCTCTTTTCCCAGGAAGTCTGTCACTGGGACCACCCTACCAGTTTGGCTGACGTCCCCGGGGCCAGTGCTGCTCCGGAAACATGTGAGGAGCAATAAATACTCCCCGCTGGTGGAGAGGGTTCACCTTCTCCATGCGAACCCCCAGTATGCTTACGTGGTCTTACCTGATGGGCGGGAGGACACGGTCTCCATCCGCGACCTGGCACCCGCAGGTGCAGCAGACCACTACCCTGAAGGCTCTCCGGTAACTGTGAACCCTGCACCAGAGGTGACACCGTACTCACCAGGCCCTACACAGACTCCTCACGACACTTATATACCGGGCGTTTCGTACGCATTTATACCAGGCGCCTCGCACATGCATGAGGGATCACCGGCGCCTAGTGGGCAAGAACACGCGCAACCCCCGTCCCCTGTGCAATCGGCAATGTTGCCGGCATCTATGCGGTCACAGCCGGTGCTACGTAGATCGCAGCGACAGATTCGACCGCCTGATCGGCTTGACTTGTAAGAACCTTCGGTACATGAGGACTTTTTCAAACGAAGGGGGGGGGTGAATGTGGTGAACTATGTGCCTGTCGGGACACGCCCCTGCTGACTGCTCCTGTGGCTCCTCCCACAGGCCCCTGTATAAAGGAGACCTGCGGCCTAAAGATCGGCCTCAGTCTCCAGGACCTTGTATGATAGACACTCACTCCTGGTTCCTTCTTCCAGTCAATAAAAGCCGATATCTCGCCTACGTCTCAGTGTGAGTTATTGATGGTGCATCACCTGGGAGAGATTCTTCTTGCTCCCTTTGCTGAAGGCGATGCATTCGGCAGCCTGGCCGATATAATGATGTTAAATGGACAAACCCCTCGGCAGTGACCCTGGAACTGCAGCGATATCGGACACGGCCCTGAAGTGTGAGTTTTTAATCATCGGTTCCCCGATGCAGAGTGACGGTGAGAAACGGGACTGATTATTCAACCGGTCACTCCTTGTCGCCGGTCAGTTAATTGTGTGTGACATGAGTGAGTCGGGAGCACCTTATTTATTCCAGCACGTCAACAGTTCACACATTGTTTAATTTACATTTGCCATGATGAAATCAATAAACCGCTGTAAATTCCTGTCTTGGTGCCGGACTCGAGATTTATTTGAGGTTTCAGCTGCCCCCCGTACCCTGTGCACTGCAACAGTGTGTCGGAGCTCCTTACACTGACACAGTAGCGTCTCAGCTCCAGGCTGAGGGAGGTCGGACTGGCAGAGACTGGGTGCCCAGGATCGCATCTCTATCCAACCCTCTTCCTGGCTAACTGGCCGCCACAGACGGGTGTAGAGTGAGATATATCAGCTAAGTTGTCGTATTGTACCCTTCGTGAACGGTGGGGTTTATTTCTTCCCTCCCCCGATATCGACAGAACCCCGCAGCCGATCCCTCGCCCACCCACCGCCAGTTTTCTCGATTTCCTCCTGTTCGCCGCCATGTTGCCTCGGCCGCCTCTTCCTCGAGGCCGGGCATCACTTCCGTCCCCGGCGGCAGCTGCGCGCTGATGAAGGACGGCGGATATTCCCGGAACTGGCACAACGGCTCCGTCACCAGGTAAGTCGTGTCGCCTTCGCCGGTATTGGCATCATGGAGAGAGTCTGTGGGAGGAAGAAACCCACAAGAAAGAATCTCTTACCCAATTGGTTAACAAACAAATACAATTCTCGTTATTAGTAACTATAACCCAAACAAGCTTCGAGAGAAAGCATAACAAAGAAGCATTTTTACTTTTAACAAAGAAGCCATTTGGATGAACACACGCAGTAACATTAAAAAAAGGAAACCCCCTTGCACAATGAAGAAAGCCCCTTACATGAAATATCTTACAAAATATCACCATAAACACCATATCACCCTCTCTTTGTATCATGAGCTTTGTCACATCACAGAATTCAAGCAGGCTCGTGCGACATGACTTGCCCCTCACAAAGACTCCCCTGATAAAGATTCGCTTCTCGAAGTTCTTCTGAATCCTGTATCTAAGAATCTTCTCCAATGGTTTCCCACAGCTGAAGTCAGACTCACTGGACTATCATTTCCAGAGCTATCCCCAATCCAATTCTGAGCAATGGAATAATATTGTTCCACCCTCCTGAACACTGGCACTCTTTTTCTGGCCAGTGATAATGGAATGACCTTCGACAAGAGAGCTGCTGTCTCTTCCCTCGCTTCGCGCAGTAACCTGGGGAATATCCCGACCACACAAGAGGACTTATCTGACATAATGTTTTTCGACACTTCCAGCACATTCTCCATCTTCACCTCGACATGCAGTACATCAGCCCATTTAACACCCTCACAAGCATCAATGCCCCTCTTACCATTGAATAGTGAAGTAAAGTGTTCATTCAGGACCTGCCCTACCTCGCTGATTCCAGGTGCATGTTTCATCTCTATCCCTGACCGGTCGCACCCTTACTCTAGTCAGCCTCTTCTACACATAAATCTAAAACACATTTGGCCCTTCCTTAATCCTTATTGCTAAATCCTTCTACAGAACTTTCTAACTCTCTTATTTCCATTCTTCAGTTCGTCTCCGTCTAACTCGTAACTCTCTACAACGCTGTCTGAGCCTTGATCTGAAAACTTTAATCAGGAGATTGATTGTAGCACTGTATGATTCGAGGACTGACACGGTCTGTGGGGATGTCGTGGGACACTGTGATTAGTTTGGAAACTGACAAGCGCTGTGGGGAGAGATTGTGGCAGTGTGATTAGTTTGGAGACTGACACGGGCTGTGGGGCAAGAGAGGAGCAGTGGGATTAGTTTGGGGACTGATATGGGCCTGTAGGAAAAGAACGGGGCAGGGGGATTAGTCTAGGGTTTGACACGGTTTGTGAGGAGGACGTGGGACAGTATGATTAGTTCGGAGATGGACAGGGGCTGTGGGGAGAGATTGGACAATGTGATTAGTTCGGGGACTGATACGGGATAAAACATAGAACATAGGATAGCACAGCATATTACAGGCCCTTCGGCCCACAATGTTGAGTCGACCCTCAAACCCTGCCTCCCTTGTAACCTTAAACTCCGCCATGTGGGGAGACAGTGGGATAGCATGTTAGTTTCTTAATCGATACGGGTCTGTGGGCAATTGAGCACGGCTGTGGTGTTAGTCTGCAGAATGACACGAGTCTGTGGGACAATCGCGCTGCACTGGGATTCCTTTGCGACTGACACGTGTCTGCAGGATTAGTTTGGGGCTTGACACAGGGCGCCGGGATTAGTGTGTGTTCCTGTTTATGAATGGAGGCGGCTGGAACAGAGTGAATCACAATTATTGTATTTTGCTCGAGTCTCCTGTTTGTGCTGTTCCATAAATAGTTATTATCGAGCTAATTGAAGACCAGACAACAAAATCCCTCTCTATTGAGGAGCTCCCCCTCACGGACCAACGCCGCATTACCGCGCTCTCACTCCACACTTGTTGATTACAGGTCCATGGAATCCCGAGCCCAGGAGAACCGCCAACCCCTCAAGTGCCGGGAACCCGGACTCTCCACCCCACCCCCACTTTTCCTGCTACCGCTGGCTCCATGAATCAGCCCCACGGAGGTCAGATAAATCTCCAACTTTCATCCCCTCTGTTCGATACCTTCTTCCTCACAACCATAGCAACCGGAACGCCTCGGATGGGGATATCAACTCCTGCCTCTCGCCGGGGCAGCGGAAGCAGGGGCCTAGTATGACCACTCCGGCCGCCCGGATGGTCGCACACACTCCGGTAAAAGCCACCGTCACCTCCCGGGAAGCTGAAGCCGAGATGAATACCCGAAATTCGCCGCGTTCCCCTCGGGCCCGTAAGCGGTGTGAAGTCTCTCTGTATACAGTACCGTAACGTTCCCCTACTCCCGTTCCCTCAGCTCCCTTAGCGCCTGAGACTGCCTGGGGTAGGTCGGAAAGGACACACAGGAGGTTGGAGAGCTTTAGGCTGGGAAATGAGGCTAAGCACCGGCGGGCCTCTCTACTGAAGAGAAGTAGATGGAAACGGGAATTAGGGTGCACCAGGGTATGAGCGACCACGACTCAGGCCTGATCCTCGCTAAGGGAGAAGCTACCTCGAGGACTCTTCCCGACCTCCATTCCGCGCCGACTCCGCACTATCTGTGACTCCAGTCTGGACAGGATTCTGGCTTTTCCCCCGGCTTGATCCTCCTGGAGAAACTTCGCCTCCCGCCGATCGGCAGGGAGACAGTGCCCTTCCGAGCAGCGCAGGATTCGGATGCAGGGAGAGTGATCCCTGTGGAGGGAGGGAGTGAGGGTCAGGTCGGAGGGAAAAGAAGGTGTCGCGGAGAAAGGAAAAAGTGCAGAGGAAGGATGTGATCGTCTCTATCAGGTCGATTGCGACAATGTGGCAGCTGCTCATGCGGCTGTTTGATTGGTACGAGGCGCTGTCCTCCGCGCGGGCTTAACAATGTCCATGTATTTCGTCTCGGGTGGGTTCGGTTCGGTCCCACACTGTAAATTACCCAGAGTGTCCCATTAGTAACATGACTCAGTCTACGTGTTTCATCATGCTACTTTGCGCGTTTGTAGTAGGAGGCAACAGGTGTGGTCACAGAGTCGGGGAAGGAAGGTGAAGATAGCAAAGACCGGTTGCGGAAAGGGAGATTGCGGATACGGTGTGGGAAGGAGTGGGGTCAAGTAGGCAGGGTAGAAGAGGTCAGCGAGATGGCACGGGTTGCTTGTTTCAGACGGACTTTAGAATGGAAGCACTGCAATCCCTGAATGACTTGCAGGAAGGTAAGTCCTCTAATCGCCCAGTGCATTTATGGACAGTACTATCTTACTCACACTTCCCGACCTCATCCC